>NW_027210672.1:1185000-1227500 GCF_029030835.1 Brachyistius frenatus | reverse complement strand
ATTTGATGGAGTTTGTCATGAGGTGAGCTTTGAAAAATACTGAGGCAGATCAGTGTATCACTTCCATATACCTACTCTGGTTATGCTGTGTTTAGACCAGGGCTGTGTGTGATGTAATTATTATTTTTTTTTGGACAATGTGTGTAGTCTATGTAGAGAAAATTGGCAAATCACATCGTGCACAAAGAGATTATCTTCAGTCAAAAAGTCCCAAAAACTGTGAAGGGAACTGTGATGTACACAATCTTTGAGACTTTAGGGAATCAAACAGCCACAAAATACGAGAAGGAGAGGCTAAAAAAAAGTCGGTTTTGAACTGTCAGTTTGTGTTTGTTGTGCAGATTCAGTAGTAGCAACTTATCTGTATGCAGAGCCAATGTCAAAGGGCAAGAGGGGATTTTTCTGGTCTGTCTAAAGTAATTATTAAAGCTGAGTCAGCTTTGGTGAAGCATCTGGTATATTGACAGTTGATAGCTGTGAAAAAATATTATTTTGTGGTGCAGGTCTTATATTATTTTTGCACCAAGGAAGTCTTGAAAAATGAAATATTTCAATCGTATTTCCGTCGACCTGCAACGTGTATCCTTTTTTTTTAGTTTAATGACCTTGAGGAACAAACTTCAAGGACATAAAGTAAATCAGAGTTTCACGCTTTTCGTTCCAACTTGGACGTTGACGTAAATTCCTCTCACAAGTCAGAAACTGGTATTTACAGAAGCTCCGATATTGACGTGAATGCATCATCAAACCAAGTAAGGTTTGAACATGGAGCGTAATCTAGTGAATCCCACAAAGAAATGAAAAAAAGAACAAAGAAAGAGGAGCTCAAAGCTGCAAAACATTGACATACTTTGTGGAAGTTGAGGAAACAAAACTTAGAGAAACAAATGAAAAATGAAAAACTTTCCAACGTTTGATCATTTTTCTTGTTCGTACAAAATGATGCACATTGATTTATTGTATTTGTCCGAGGTGAAGAAGTCATTTATGACCATGTGAAGTAAAACCACCTCTTACTTACTTTCGTACGGATAAAAAAAAAAAAGAAGATCTCTGATGGTTTCCTCTGAAGACGCTCCATTTTTCCACCTGTTGATTTGCTGGGAGAGATTTGAGCTGCATGGACAAGTTTGATTGATGCCTCCAGATAGCAGCTTCAGTTTACTCTCCACTCTCCCTCGTGCGCTCGTTCTCATCCGGCTACTTTCGAATCCGAAGAAATCCCCTCTTTTCCTGTCCGCAGTTCCTTGACCCCCTCGGGAGGTTCTGCGCCGCAACGCTGAGCCGTGATTGAGGTCTCCGGGGGCTCACGGCGGGAAGGATTAGCAACAAAGCATCCAGCCGAAGATGTTCTAACTCACCGCGGAGAGATTCTCTGCCTCTTTTTTGTCTCCTGTATTTTTGTGCCGCTTTCCCTCTTCAGATCCATTAGAGCCGATGCATCCGCTCTCGAGCAGCAATCCATTTCCTCTTTTGTGACACATTTCAAATGCAGAGTAGGGGTTTGCGCACAAATGACCTCAGTCAGTTTTGGTCGCAGTTGACACGATAAGATGCCGATAATCTACTCGTCAGTGGAGCAGTTTTGAGTTCTGGTTGTGGTCTCTGCGAGAGAAAAGTGTTTCTTCATCTTCCAGAAATGTTTTAAATCAGGTGATCCTCAGACCAAAGACGAAAAATACCGGAGCACGTTGATTTCTTTGCAGCCTGTAGACGCGAATCTCTCCACGTCCGAGAGAAAATATTTCCAACTTAACACTTAAGACACAAGAAGCGACGGACAGTGACATTTTATTCTACATACTTATTTTATGCACTGCATTTGCCTCTGATTTTTTATCATTTAAATGCTTAAAACTGTATTTTAAAATAATGAATTATTGTTTTCTTTTTTTTTAATTTCACTTTATTAATCCCCGAGGGGAAATTTCTTCGCTACAGCAGGGGGGCTCTCAGGGGGGAGCTGCTGCAACAGGCTGCCACTAGCGCGGCGCCAGGTAACCTGACCTGAGGTGCATGTTTTTGGATTCCAGGGTGTTGTCACATTTCAAATTATATACTAAATAATTCGGAAATACAAATTGTTTATTTGTTAAAAGTAGCTTTTAAACTGTGTTCGGTAAATTTGTATGTAAATAGCTTAGGGATATGCATTTCAAGCAAAAGTATGATTCGCTATTTGCGCGGAGATATTTGACGATTATTCAATTATTAGTCTTTTAGGTTTTATCTGGGAGCAATGTGTTCTTCCTCTGCTTTTGTTTTTTAATAGCGGTTGTCAAACAGCTTTTAAGTGCATTACCGCCACCTTTTGACGGCAGTCGTGCATTACAACCAGGCGCCGGTAAAAACGGGGGAAATAAGGAACGGTCATCGTCACCCATTCTTAGGTATAGTGTACTTCCTGTTTTAGGGACACAGATTAAATAAGCTTCTTTGTAGGTCATGGATGTGTTAAGAGAGGCTTCCACTCAGCCTTGCTGACAATATTTCCCAGTGGTCACTCGTGGTACTGCATTGGGGAAAAAAATCTCCTCTCAGCCCAAAAGGTGTTTTCCCTGTAGAACACCGTCATTAAAGAGACAGCTCCAACTGTTTTTATGTGTTTCTTGTGTAAACATCATCCCAATGTAAAGTTTATGGGCCAACACAACAGGACATTATGTGTTACTTTTTTATGTATCTATTCACTTTTTCTTTTTATTCATGTAGTGCCAAGTTATCATTATCATCAGATAAGGACAAGACCTTGCCGTATGAGAGGGAACAACCCAGCAATTTCCCCTTAAACCAGAACCAGACCTGGGGTGGGCAGCCATCTGCTTTGACATCTTCATCTGTTCATTTTGTTTAAAGTAATCTAAATATAACTTCTTCGCCCTCTCTCTCTGTTCTCCTCTTCATATTTCTCTTCTGTTTCCAACATTCCCTTTGTTGCGTTTGTATTTTGAAGCATGCAAACTCATTCTCTCTACTCACCCGAGCATGCAGAGCAGGCCTCACAAATGCTGCGGCTCTTTGGTTTACTGAGGTTTGTAATGTCTCCGGGGGGGGTGGGGACGGGTTTTTCTTTTTAGAGCAGTTCATACCCTGATGATTTTTCAGATCTCCATCTGTCGGTGCAGTATAATCTTCCTCCAGCAGCAGAGCCTCTGACAGAGATCTGACACAGTGTGTCTGCTTACCTCGTTATTGTGGCTGTTGTGTGCTCTGCGGATTTACACAGTGTGAGTAGCTGTGACTTGAGCAGATAAATATTATTACCTGAGGAAGCGAGATCCGCTGTAATATTTGAGCAGCACAAACAACTCGGCGTGAAGTTTTAACTTGTGACTGTCAAAAAAAAGTCACATTTTAACCCTTGCATTCAAATTCCCACACGTTCTTTTCGGTTAAATAGCGCAGGGAGTATTCGTCGCAAAGAGAAGCAGCACATATCCTATGAAATTGTACGACTTTCCAAAAAAGCCAGTGTCTTGTCTTTGTGGTGCAGCATTGCGAAGACAATTGACTTTGAAGTTGCATCAAATTTTAAACATTGTTGAATCGTTAAATTCAACTGACATTTATTTCCGTAAGGCATTAAGCACTTTTTATTTTTTATTTTTATTTTTTAGTGCTAAGTCATTGAATTTCCCACAAACATGGTGCAGATATTGCCAGATTTCAGACAATCTCCTCTACACAATTATAAAAAGATTTCTCTACTGATAGCATTATATGGCACAAAAACAATTTCATGAGACGAAAATGTTTTCTTTCCTTGATATGAAGACTAATATAAACAAATCTGTAAGTATTTATCAAATGAAGTGATGAAAGATTTGAAAAATAAGATATAGCATGAATGGGTAGCCCCATTAATGACCAAGATATGAGTTTAAAAGTGAAGGTAGTGAAATGACCCTATAAATCACCTAAGTTTCTCAGGGTTAAACTGTCTCACAATGCCAGAAGTTACCCATAAGGCACTGCTCTACTATCACTGCCGTTATCCGACCATGCAGGTGAAAAGTTGTGATTTTATTTGCAACTTTCTGGCAGTTTAATGGAGATCAATTTTGTGTGAAATGGCCCTTTAAAGTCTCCTCCACACATCATTTGAAATGAGTGAATCAGGACTCGACCCAGAACCGCCGGACAGCCTCATTAGTCGGATCTATGTGCATACGCAGCATTTGAACACTCATAGAAGTCAAATGTTTACACTTTAATGGAAACAAATTCATCCTCCCGGGCCGAGCGTGTGCCGTCGATCGCAACGATCACTGCTTCAGATTGCTTTTTTAATGGCCTGGTCAGCAGCCGTGCAGGAGGAAGAGGTGTACCTTGAACTCACGCCAGCCCACACTGTGGACGCGGGAGAGCGCTGAGATGTCCCGACTCGTTTTTACTCTTTTAAAAACCAGCCACAGTGCCTTCTGTTCGGAAAACGGCTCTTTTATCAGCGGCGCCCTCGACCAGCAACGAAGCACCACGACGAGCGTCCGTTCCATACTGATGGATTTCAAGAACTTTAATGGCATATTGATTTATCTCCGGTGTAGCTCTCATTTCATGTCTTTATTCCACAACTGTTTACCTTCATTCCCATAGAAATGGAGTGCAAAACCACCAAATGTGTCTTTGGTTAGTTACGTGGAGATAATCTGGTATTTTCTACAATTTATGTTTAATCCTGTAAAGTGAGTCTCTGTGTTTCCAGGTACTGACTGTCACCCCAACATAGCTGCATCTTCTTAGACATTTGCTTTCATCTTATGGATATGCACTATCACATTATTGCATTCAGATATTTTCCTTATTCATGGCGAACGCATGTTATTACCAAGATGTTGCTTCCAAAATATTCCCGCAAAAGAAGAGTTGGGTTTTGTATCATCAGACATCTCCACATCAGTCATGTCAGGAATATACAGAAGCCGCTCCGTATTAAAAAAAAAAAAAATCTGAAAATGTTCCTGGCAAAATGCTTAAAAAAAAGGGGAATCCTTTTTCCGCTCTTTTTGATCTCCTCCAGGCGTGTCGATGCCCATTCCGGTGATCGGCCTCCACAACGAGGACAAAGTCTTTGTAAATGGCAGCTGCGTCCTCAACGAGGAGCGCTTCATGCTGATTGGCTCCTTTGTGGCCTTCTTCATTCCGCTGGTCATCATGGTGGTGACGTACTGCCTCACCATACAGGTCGGCCTTCACGTGTCTGTGCTTGTGTAACAGCAGCAACACGCGCTCCTGTGTTCTGTCATGTCCTTACTTTTACTTTCCGTTTCTTCTCCTCTCCAGGTGCTCCAGAGGCAGGCCACAGTCTTCCTGTGCGAGGCAAAGACTTCCTCCCAGCAGCCTTTGAACGCACCAGCAATGACAAACACATTGCAGCCTCCACCCAGCACCTTCCACGTTCCTCAGATCAATACGCTCGCTCCTTCAGACTCACAAGGTGACTGAGCTGAAATAAGTTTTGTAATGTGCCTTATGTTGGTATTTTATTTTGTTTTCTTTCCTGCAGATTTGAATTACTCGTCAAACATTACACCCAAAGCACAAAACAGATTTATGGCTTTGCTGTTTGCATTTTCAACTGTTGAATTCAATTGAAATGATGAAATTTGGTTCCCCTGCAACCGACATTTTTTTCGTCGTATTTCTCTTCGGTTCAGGTCCAACAAAAGTTAGCTTATTGTTATGACAGATAGAGCATACAAATTCATGAAAGCAAAGAGGATGATGGAGGTTCTACTTTAACTCAATGGGGCAATATGTACGATTTTGAAGCAATTTGCGAGTAAAAATTGCATTTTTATTGCTAATGTTTGAAAGTTTTACATAATATGATCCATTTTCCGACTTTCTCCGATGCAATGCTTTGTCCTGATTTCTATGTAGGGGATTCTTTCACCTTATTTGACACGTATTCGTGCTCCCGAGTGCTTTGACTCAATGCAGACCCGTCGTATCGATAGTGTGCTAACAACAGCTAATGAAGGAGTCCGTAACCGTGAACAAAAGACCAACTTTTTTTTTAGTCCACGTACACAGAATTGATGAAAGTGTTCCGTACCTGTTCTGGCATAAGCTATAACCGTCAGCGTGTCTGGTTAACAACGATAGCAACCAAGCAATTACCTCCAAAGCCAAGGCTCACTTCATTAATTTCCATTAGTTCGTGGGCTTATAAATTACGCAAAAAAAAACAACCAAAAAAAAGCCCTACGTCTACAGCGAGCACACACACGGTGAACATTAGCATCTTGCTCATTTTACCAAGAATTTATTAGTTGTCAATTTTCCACCGTTATCAGTGTAAATGCCTTTAATTGGCATTAATGCTTGACAGAAGTAGCAGCATTAAGTAAGGGGGAAAGGTTTTGGCAAAAAAGTAACTTCTCCAACTCTAAATTGTCAAAATGAGTTCGGCAAAAAGGCAAACTATTTTTCAGCTATTTCACAAACACCACACTGTGGTCGTGCCGCTGAGCAGACAGCAGCTATCTGATCGGACCCGTGTGGGGAGACCACGGGCGGCTGCTTCCCTTCTCCAGGCTTCTCCAGTAGAGATGAAATTGCATGATGTGGCCGTCTTTACCCATTTTTCCACCTTATCCTCTCTCTCCATCCCAGACAGAAAAAAAAAAGTGTAAATTAAACATCCGCCTCATGTTTAACATTTTTTATCTCGCCTGCCTTCAAAATATCAGCAGTTCTGTTAACAGAAAATCTGGCATGCTTTCAGCGGGGCGGCAAAACCGGAAAGGACTGCTCAGGAAAAAATTCACTGCATAAGTGCGAGCTCATTTACTGCTTGTTGTAGAATTCTTGTAGCGTTATTGTGATAACATACAAAAAATGTTGGTGGAAGTAAATTTATGCATTTATAAACAAAATCTGTGTTCCACAATTTTGTAATATGTATTTTTTTTTTCTTTAATTTACACTTGTACTCCACAAAGTTGGGGTTTTACAACCCTTGAATGGTCTCTCTTTTGCCCCTCCCACAGAGGTGAAGGCCCCGCCCCCTCAGAGCAGACGAAACACCCTGAGCTGCCTCAAAGGTGCCGAGCCCAGCATGCTGCTGAGCGCCTCACCTTCAGAAAGCATAAACATCATCCCCAGCTCTGAGGGGGCATCGCAGCTCAGCTCGCCAGCCGCCGGGCCGGGGCGGAGCGACACGTCGGGTTGCCACGGGCGACGGGGGATGATGCAGGCTATAAAAAATGAGAGGCGGGCCTCAAAGGTGAAGTCATATATTTCCTTTCGTCTGTCATTATCGCTAAATTGTCCCTCTTCGAGGACCAAGAACGTTGTGTACCAGACCTTCCGTCACATCGAGTTTCAAATGTCTCGTCTAAAATATTTAGAAGCGCACGTGTTATTAAATCCAGCCACGTCAAAAAGCCCGAAGTGCTGCCGGAGTCACGGAGTGCTCGGTGGGCACTCAGCAGTGGCTCCGGTGAATTCATTTTGGATGAACCCCAAAGCACTCTTGCACTTATATCAAAAATTAAAATCCTGGTCGAAGTGGTGCAATCACAATGTCTTCGTATGGTGCATGCATTTCAGTTAGAGAACATTCGGCAGGTTTAGCCACTTGAAAAGGGAGTGCTTTCATTTCGACTAAATGAAAGAGACACTTTAAACTTGACTGTTTTCCTCTCTCTGTCTTCCTTCAGGTCCTCGGAATCGTCTTCTTCCTCTTCCTCATCATGTGGTGTCCCTTCTTCATCACCAACGTCACCTTCGTCCTGTGCCGCGGCTCCTGCAACGAGTCGCTGCTCAGCGACCTCCTCAACGTCTTCGTCTGGGTGGGGTACATCTCCTCCGGCGTCAACCCGCTGGTCTACACCCTCTTCAATAAGACCTACAGGAGAGCGTTCTCCAGCTACATCAGGTGCCAGTATAAAGTCGGGGCCAACGCGGCCGGACCGAGTTGCAAAACCCTCCTGGTGCCCCCGCCCTGCCCGTCGCACGCCGTGACCCCTCTCCTGACGGGCAGTCACGGGAAAGCAGGGGTGGACCGCAACAGTAATTGTCGCAATGGCGGCAGGGGGGACAACGGGAGGCTGGCGGTGGACCCGGAGGACACGACCGACGACGGGACGCAAATCGGAATAACGTCGCAGACCCTCTCCGAGTGCCTCAACGTCGGCATGCTTTCGGAAACGGAGCCGGAGACGGAGCTGGAGCAGGAACTGTCGCTCATCAGCTACAGCCCCGCCTCCAGAGAACACACGAGCAGCGTGTGACTGAGCGCTTCGCGTCGTTTCGATGTCCTTTTCTTTAGGCCGAGCACCGCGTCGACGGGAGCCTTCGTCGCCAGGTTTTAACTTTAAAAACCTGTACTTGGGGCCTTTTATGGTGGAAGGACCGGTTGCGGTTGAGGAGCCTTTTTCTCCACACAGAAGTGCACTATTCCCGTCAATGTGGAAAGAAACCGGAAGGGTTAACCTCTCAAGGGTGAAAAAGTATGATTTTCTACGTCTGATTTGGAATGAAAACCAATGTTTCCACTATGTTTATTTTCTATTTGTTGCCAAAATGTTGGTTTTCACACCGCAGATAGAAAATGAAGGCATACGTTGGGCCTTTAACGATACTTAAACGTCTGGAAAAAGCGGTGTGCCTCACGGGGACCGAGGCATCGGCTGAGATCCAGACCGGGACGAAGTGAAGCGGTAAGTGACGAGCTCATTGTTAACCTGGTATGAAGTCGAGAGTTCCTCCACGGAGTCCCACTGACGCAGGTTACAGAGTCGAGCTCCGAATACGAGGTCGTCGGGGTCCGAACTTCGACTTCAAGCCTTCCCACCGAGTCAAAATGCAGTCTGGGCTCTGGTTCGTGTGGATTCTCTCCACCGCCAAGCAAAACTAAACCAAATATATTTTTGTGCCGGTCAAAGCTGGACGAGAACGGTCTTGAAACTCAATCTGAACATGGCCCTTTTCCAGCGTGAAGAAACACGGCCGACGGACACGGGATATTCTCTCGAAAAGAAGAACTTCCTGCTGCAGGCTGCAGTCCGGGTTTGTTTCGAGAGGACCAAGATGAAGGAATGTACAAACGACAAACTGGTCTCTGGTGGACTCACAGTGCCATCTGGTGGTCACATGACACAAAGAGGTCGCCACCCCCTCCCCCCCCTCCCCCCCAGCCCTCCTCCCGCCACCACCACTCCTCCTCCCCCCACCTCTCCTTCCTCTCTGGAGTGAACAGGGGGATTAAAGAGCTAAAACACAAAGCGCAGGCCTTTGGCCCTCCACAGCTGTCAGGCTCTTGCTTCTGTTGACCAATACAACCACTTTGGAAAGAATTAAAGTCACAACTTTCAAGTGGGTTTTTTGTTGTTTTTGTTGTTTTTTTTTAACTCAAAACAACCAATACATTTAAAAATAAAAGAAAGTGGAAATCATAAATGATGTTTTTAATATAAAGTCCGCAACTATTTCCTCAGATGTCATATTTGAACGGAGCAAAATATTTTTTTACATCAGCCATGCTTACAGTCATCAGTTGCATTAATTTGCCGATTAACATTGCAGAAAAAAGACGTGCAAAAACATGTGATTTTTGCAGACGTGAAATGTGATTTTGGAACATTTTCATAGTGTGATGTGTGAAGAAAATGTAGATTCCCATGTGAAAACCTTTCCACATGTTTTCCCACATGTTATCATATGTTGCAACATGTGGTAAACACGTGTCGTACATGTGATCACATGTGGAAAACGTGGAAAAATCATGTGTTTATTTTTCTGTGAGGGTCACCTTTACGAGACAATATTAAACTCGCTTCACGAGATCTTTCTATGACTGATTTAAAATGATCTTTTTCAATGCAAAACAAAGGGATTCAGTGGATGTGCATTCACAAATTCAAATTTGTACACGGCTTCAGTGCAAAGTAGGCACCTGCGAAAAGTGAGGATACAATGAAAGCACCACAACCTGCTCGTTGCGTGACATAGATTTCAGTTTCAATATTTATTTCAGTTTTAATGTAGTTGAAAGAAGAAAAGGAAAAAAAATCCAGTCAAATTTGAGCTGATTTCATCTGTTTTATGAGTAAATAATTCCCAAACCTAATTAATGACCATAATGAAGAACATATCACTTCTTGCACATCTAATCATGAGTCACAAATTACTTAATTAACATCAAATTATCAGATTACGTATCTGAATGTTGATATTCAAGGACACATTCTTGAATGAAAAAGAACATCTGTGTCATTTAAAAATCAAGGTTTTTATTAGTGGTATTATTATTCAAAGTCAGCCATTAGTTCAGCACCACTGCTCTTCAGAATACCCTCAGCTTCTGAACGCGGTGCAGGCCAAAGCTTTGCTCGGACGGTAGAGTGGTGAAAATCAAAGAAGAAAGAAGGGAGCACGAATGTTTTTGCTCATTAATTGATGAGCTTTGGTTTCGAACTAATCACCCAATCAGATCACAGCTGTTCCGCGTAACGCCCCGACGATGGTTTTCAAGATGAAAAGCTTCCTCTGACCCCGATGGGCAAAACGTCTAAATCGGACCCTTTAATCTGCGACTGCTTCACAATCTTCTCACTCCGAGTCGCTCAAAGTCTGAACACCCTTAGATTTCAATGGTCACATAAGACGGACGGAAAGTCAATCCGCCCCAGAGACGCACACCCCGACTATCGAGTCAGGTCACCAACCCCTCAGATCTCTGTCACTCTGATTCTCCCTCCCTCCCGCCACTTTTTTTTTTTTTTTTTTAATGGACATCTGACAGGCGGAGTCGTTCCTCCACACTGCATCTCCATCACCTGGAGTATCCGCAGCACGAAGGATTCGATACTGTGCGGCTTTTAAAGGTGCCGTTTCATTTTCTTATCAACAAATTTGCCTCTTAGAAGATAATAAAGGAGACGTCGTCTTCATTTCAATCAGGCAATGAGGGATGTTTGGATGTGTTGCGAAGAAAATGCACTGATGATTGTAATGTTTTGACATCAGGTTTCACACATCTGGTTCGGTCTTCCGTGAATCTGGTGGAACGTGGGACATTTTAGAGTCCAATTTGGAGTTATTTGGGTTTGAAAGATGTGGGCATTGAGCAGGCATGAGGATGGGCTCTGATTCAAGGTGCATTGTGGGAAATGTAGTGTTTTTTGGGGTTTTTTGGAGCTTGACCCATAATTGAGACTAATGCTGCGTTCAAATGGAACTCGCGAGTTCGTGGTTACTACGTGGGAAGTCGTGTGCACCGTACGCTCGTCGTAAAAACGCCGTTGCTGGGCAACATGGCCGGCGTCTAGAAGCAACGGGGTCTAATAAATGTGAAAAGATTTGGCCGTGGAGAAGATCGACATTTACCTCTATCAAGTTATGAAGACAAACTCTACATGAGTAAAATTACAATATATTAGCTTAACATCCAACGGAAAAATTTTTTTTTATAACATTTCCGTAAACGTTAGCAAACACGTCACGACGTTTATAAGAGATTTCGAGTCCCGACTTCACGAGTTCAAATGGACTCTTCCCGTGTACACGGGAAATACGACCACATTTGAACGCAGCAAAAGGTGCTCCACAGTTGCATTGTGGGTTGTTTTGCGTTTTTGGAGCTCGATCCACACCACAGATTAAAAGTCGGGATATCTCTGTCTTTTGTTCTTCAGTTGTTGTTTTTTTAATCGATCTCATTTGTTTTGCACCCTAACTTCTTTGCAAAGCGCAAAACTAAATTTCAGGAGTATAAAAAAAATACCGAACGACACGGTTAATGCTAAACTTCTCCTTCGAGCCTGACTACAGTAAATATTGCACCGAAGTACATTTCACTTCCCCCAGCATTTTGTTTTGTTAATAATCCCTTCTGCCATAGGACAGTCAAAATTACAAAGACTTGAATGTATAGACCTTTTTATTTTTGACCTATAACCCCCTCCCCCCCCCCCATTTAAGGTCAAAGAGTAAAGGTCAAAGCCTGCAACGGTCCAATCGAACCTGGAGCCTGAGGTCTGCATACGATTAGAATGAATCGCAGCCGGGTTCATTCTGATTCGATGCCTCTCTGTATAATTTATCCTCTATTTGTATGCTGCAGACTGGTCGTTCACAACCACTTTTCTCTCCGGGAGGAGAGGTCCACACGAGCAAGCCGGCAACCAGGTTTGACCCAACTAATACCGCGCATGTTTGAAGCGTTGTTCGAAAGGTCCTCTCTTGCCTCGCTTCGGATTTTTGTTTTCTCTTTTTTTTTTGTCTTAACACCCGAAAGAAATGAAACGGCGCAGGGGGAGAGATGGAACGGCACAAAACAAAGAGCAATCGACGAAAATGCAAACGGCATGCAAATTGCCCGCGGGGGTTTCATTTATTTTATTTTGTTTTTTTATCAACACGCAGAAAACCACAACAGCGTAAAACAAGAGAGAAACAACACCAAAAAAAAAAAAAAAAAAAAGAAGAGAGGACTCTCTGAACTTCTCGATTGGGTCGTGTTTGATTCGTCTGAATGTGAGCAGGCAAAGAGCCTGCAGCCCGGCCGTGGCCACTCCGCGTGTGATGTGTAATATCTCTGTGTTTCCCGTCGTTACCCGCGTGTGTACCGGCCTTGGCTCAAATTGCTACCCGAGATCGACTCAAGTCGCTTTTCCAGCTCTTATCGATTGCGTCCAGCGCGGCGGATTGGACCGGGACGTCCCCGCGGACGCCGGTCCTGTCCAGACAGATGAAAGCGATCGCTGTGGTGGTGGGGGGGGGGGGGGGTCACGGATTTCAACTCATAATTGGATCCAGGTCTGGTGTGTGTAAATGCAGCCGGAGCCGTTCGTTGACAGTGTCGTTGGAATACTTTTGATCGGATCCTCCATGAGGATTTTTTTATTTTTTTTTATTGTTCTGTGAGTGAGAACTTTCATGCTTTTAAACAAGAGTGATCGTGCTGAAAGGGGTGAGGGTGGGGGGAATAGCATACAAGACATGTTCAGCACAATTTAGAAAAACAGGAAGTGGCTATTTTCATCTTGTGTTTACTGAAACATTTGTTTACCTGGTCGGGATCATTTTTAACTTCTAATGAGTTTTCTTTTTTCTAATGAAGCTACATCGAGATTCAAGTAATAATTTGAGATGATCAGGAATGTACTTAATCGTTTTCTTGCTGATACTTCCATGAGAACATCAATAACTGTCACGTCCGTTGGGTTATTTTAGTTTACCTTTAGTTGATTTTTAGCTTAGTATAAGTGCTAAAAGCAGGGAAACAGCTAGCCTGGCTCTGTCCCAAGTATCTCTATTTACACATTATATATAAATTCTATTCCTTTTCTAAACCAGCTGTTGTTTTGGGGGATTTTCTGGTTCTAATAATGTCCTAGCCACGAGCAGGAAATTCCAGCTTTGTGAACCCTCAGTAAAGTCGCAACTTTAGTTTTTTATAAATTAAAACCAAGATGTAATTTGAGCTCTGGACGTGCAAGCCGTCCAATTTTTTTTTTTTTTTTTTTACCTTTGGAAAGAGCCAGACTGACCGTTTCCCGTTTTTCTAGTGTTTGTGCTAAACTAAGCTAACCAGCTGCTCACATTTGGTCTTCTCAATTTACTCTTTGGTAAAAGGGCAAATATAAATCCTAACATGGCATAATTTATAGCGAACAGATGTAGCAGTAAATTTCGACCTTCAGCCACAAAATAATTCCTATATTTGACCATTCATTCAGATTAATGTCGAAGAATGTGAAAGACTCCGGCGGCGGAGTCTTCCTGTGTAATTCTGAGTAGGTTCTCGTGCAGTGCTTCCTCTCTGTCAGAAGCAGAATTCACAAATGCTTCATAATAACTAATCGCAACGAATCACGAGATGTTCTGGTTTTCATATCTAAACGTTTGGATGCCTCTACGTGCTGACGCTCGTGAGACGCACCGAGCGAACCATTCAATACAGACTTTGAGAGGAAGCAGTCATCCGAGCTCACTTCTTCTCTTCCCAAAACGTTCGACTCTGTCACCAGGCGGCTCTGAGAGTAGTCGGAGCAGCAGGTCGTTCAAGAGTCTGACAAACCCACCGTCTCCTCTGCTTTAAGCTCTCGAACCCGAAGTGTCTTCACCCTTTTCACGCTCGTCTGCGTCGACACCGACCGGCCGCCTGGTTTAGTCTCGCTCTTGTTTGATCCGACGCTCGCGGGTTAGCCAACTTTTTATGTGTTGAACCTTCTTTTGTTCTGCGGTGGCTATTTTCTTTTTTTTATTTATTTTTTTTATACCATTTTCATTGTGAATGTTTGTCTATGACACATTTTTCTTGAGTTTATATGATGATTATGTCATCATCCACACAATGTATATTTTCTTTTTTCTGTGTGATGCTGCTATTTATTTATTAAAATATTATTCTAATATGTGGAGAATTGTCATTTTTGACAGCATATTTTTTGAATACGTTTTATTTAATCCATAAGCGATCTGTTACATGCATAATCTACTTATCAAGACTTTTTTTTCTGCTATAAATCCAGATTTTACTGTAAATTCTCTCCTGACCTCATAACTCATACATTTAATTTGAATTCCTCACTTTATTTCCATCCTACTACAGTGCAAAACCACAGAGCACCAATACAACAATCCTCATGGTAGAAAGTTACTGAGGTTCACAGGAAACCTCATTTCTGATGATTAACAGCTTCACACCTATGTAATTTGGGCTATTTATAAATAGCGGTGTTGGTCCCTGCTCTCCGGGCTGGTTTCCCATTCTGCTGCCCTAGAAAATTTTAACCTAAGTGCTTCATGAGTAGAGCTGGACTCGGGGAGAATTAAAATCTTGGCTGTGTTTCAGTTTCTGTTTTTCACCTCTTTTCTACTCAGTGAGCCAGAGGAAACCCTCGAAAGTACTATAGCAATGCTGGCACAGAAATAAATAATTTTTTTATTTTGTCAACTGCTCTCAGGAAGAAAAAAAAAGTGTGCTAAAATGCAGTATTTTTGCAATTTACAAAAACCTTAATTATACTTATGTGACATTTAAAATAGGTAAGAGGACCTAAGACTTGATTGGTTAAAGGAGGGGCATGGCGTTGGCAGGGCTGTATGCCGAGAAATAACCTGATCTGGTGCTGGAATTGCTTACAAAACACTCTTAACTCAGTTTAAGAGGCTTAAAGCTGTTTTGTGATACATGATGGAGCTATAAGCAAGACTTGAAGCCACTCCTGCATAAATCTGGAGTGAAAATGTGATTTCATTAATCAAAAGTCTGAAAACTGTTTCACTCCTACTGGTTGTTGATAGATGTAAATAAGAAGCCCTCAATTACTTACTGAAGCTTTAAATTCTAAATAGCTCAGATCTTGTGCTGTGTTGCTGCATTCAGTTTAACACACGTGATTACTTCATTGGACCACATGGTGGCACCAGAGTAACCCAACGCATACAATCACAGTAACTGTGAACAACCACAAAGCATCCCACAAATATTCACAAAGCACAATAGATAACAAGAAAGACAGTTTCCTGCAGCGTTCTTTTTAGGCTTGTGTGCCTAAATCAACAATTTGTCCTACATTAGTGATTTGAATAGTTGTTGAAATGTATTTCACAACATAATATGAAAGCTGTACTGTATTACACAATATGTGACACATACTGTACACAATAAGTTTCCCCTTTTTTTTCCCCTTAAAAATGTCAGTTATATTCCTGTAGACCATTAATTAGAGTTGCCCTTTGGGGAAAACATTGTGGATTCAACTGGCTGCCACACTGCAGCTGTAAATAAGAGTTGACTCATTTTGAATACTAAGATGAAAACCATAAATCCGCCTGCACAGAGCTGGAGTTTGTGGCCATGATGCACAAGGGTGAGTTTAGAGTCAGGGACGTTTTAGCTCTCTATGAACCTGTTATTTCCCATGATAGCACTTCTTCTTCTTTTTTTATGATTTTCGTTTCCCAAGGGGAATAATACGAGATAATTACTGAAATAAATAATTACATATGGGGAATTACGCTGTAGTTCAATCATATTGTTTGTCGTGTCAGTTTATTTACAGCTCAGTGAGCTTAAATAGCCCAGTGAATTCTTGCCTTCTTGAGACACGCAAGTAGTCGTCTAAAATCAGCACCACAGACAGCGACAGACAAGTATGCGTCTGATATCAGCACCCAGGACAGCGACAGACAAGTATGCGTCTGATATCAGCACCCAGGACAGCGACAGACGCTGGGGCGCAACAACCTGCAGATTTTCCAACATTGAAGCAACAGCGGCGCCGAGTGGTGGAGCTGGGAAATAGCAGCACTGTATGAGGTCATTTATTATGACTGCACACTGTTTATGAAAACAGTCCAGATTGTAGCTTTTTTTCCTGGGGTTTTACAAGATGTCGACAGGCTATAATAGGGTATAGGTGTCTATACAGTATGGAAGGCCTTTAGAAATGAGCCTAAAAAAAAAAAAGGCCTAAACCCTACTGTATTTTATTATATGGACTGTACTGCATCTAGTTAGTCTACAGAACACTGTAAGTAGTTCTTTATTCTGTGGTCACCAGTGAGGGGGAGACACAACATTTCGAGCAGAGCGCAAAGTCCAGCCACCGTCACTATTACTGTGAAGAATGTTTCACGCAAATAAAAGCAAAAGCTGCAAACATGATGCATTTTCAAGCGTGAAATTCCTTTAAAAAAAAATGTTGTTTGCTTTATTTTCCATATACATTTTAGCCCTTTTCCATCATTTTTTTTAAACATAATGTCTAAAAAAAAAATGCAAATTCCGAATGCCACCATAAGATCTTAACACTACAGATTAAGTTAAAATGTTTACTAGAATACATTGCAGGTTTACAAAATATATTCCATGGCAGATATATAGGGCACGCTCTTTTCTGTCATCTATCTCCGTTTGGAAAATATAACTAGTTGGAACGACGCCAGTTAAGTTCATTAATCCGTCCATTCATTAAAACTAAACGAGCCTCCAATTGTCGCATATTTTTAAACGGAAGTGTCACATTCCTTCAGGCCTGCAGCGGCTTCGAGTGGGTGGTGGTCTCGGCTTTCCACCGGCTTACAATCGGGGAGTTTCGGATGCGCATGCGCCCTTCCACCAATTTGCTGCAGCTCCCTGATTCGTTTGACGGGCGACGCGCGGCGTCAAGCTGGCGGAACGTACCACAAGAAACACCAGCAGCGAAGAGATTTAAACTTTCAATATAAAGACAAGTAACAACAACCACAGCATTGTTTTTTTTTACAACAGTAGTAAAGTTAGTGCCCGGGACAGTGACGTGTTCGTTTGGAAAGGGGCTTCGTTGGAGCAATAGTGCGCTTACAGCTGTTGATGGTGGCTGAAAAACCAATCTGCTAACAGCGCTGCAACAAAAATGAAGCACGGTGAGTGTTTAACGGTAAAGTGGCTGGATAAACTGAACAGTATCTTCAATTAAAGATTGGCTAACTTTACACGCAAGTTTTGCCAATCAATAATTCTAATTTCTGGTGAAAAAGCTATAAAAAAAATGTTTTTTAAAAACCTTATTTATGTTTGAAAGGGGAATTCTGGTGTTTTGTTATTTAAGGCCATATTTGAATATTGAAATTAAGGCTAAACTAAACTGCACATAGCCTCTGTATCCATCCAAGTATGCAAAAAGTAGGACGATCGTCATTTCTTTAAAAAAAAAAAAAAAAAAAGTGCTTGAAACATTTGTGTAAACTTGGCATTTACTAAAAGTTGTGTTCTAGTTTTAGTCAAAGTGGTTAAAGGTGTGCAAGAGTCAAGACCATTTCTAATGTGTATTTATATTGATGTCGAATTTGATTGGTGTTCGGTTGTTTATTTATTAGTGACAACATAAACATGCAACAGATTTAGCGAATATGGCTACTAGTTCATCCTTGTTTAGGATGTAAAAAAAACTTTGGCTGCGACGAGCAATTATTTTTCTGAATTAAACAATTAGTTGTTTGATCATTAAAATGGTGAAAAAAGTGAATCGGTGTTATTCAAAGCCCGACGCAGCCCAACATATCTTGTTTGGTCCATGCCAATGGTCAACAACCAGTAAATATTCAATTTATTACAATGGAGGATTAAAGGAACTAGAAATTATTCACGTTTAAAAAGCCGGAATCTGATCATTTTAGCAACTTTTGTAATTATATTTTTTTTATTGTATTTTATTGTTTTCAATGAAAGGTAACTCAAAACAGTTAATTGATAATCCCAATGGTGGGCAGTTAAACCAATCCATAAATCAACAAATTGTTGCAAAATGTATAATACAGATTCAGGATCAAAACCAACTGAGTGCCTCTGTGTATTTGTGTCAATAACGTAATATGAGAATTGTAATTTTTTTTTTTTTTTTTTTTTTTTTTAAAGAACGGTAACTTTTTTTTTTTTTAAAAGAGGCTTTTATTGTGAAATTTAAACGGAAGTGATCGATGTATACAACAGGCTGCAGCTTGACGCTCATCAGCTCGACGGACGCTGCCTTGGAAACGACATAAATCCAGTCCACGCAGCTGGGTTGCGAGCAGGGACCCAGATTTCCTCACTTCAAAGGTTTCCGCTCCTCTTCCTCCTCCTCCTCCTCCTCCTCCACCACCACCACCACCACCACCCCTTCATTCCCTCCATCCAGCCTGGAGCTGCGACCGTGGACGGTCTGAAATGAAGCGCAGAGCAGGAACGGAGAGAAGCGTTTAAATACCCGAGAGCAGCAGCAGCAGCAGCAGCAGCAGCGGAGGTGAGAGACCGCAGCCAGGTAAATCTGACGGGCTTTCAAATCGGCTTTTGCATGTGACGGCGACGGTGTTGGACTCCTGTGGGAGAGCACGCACGTACGGGGAGGGACGGAGGGCGCGCGCATTTGTTGTTGTTATTGCACGGTACAAACGCAGAAAACACAATGCAGCGACTCGAGCTGCGTGCTTCTTTTTTTTTTATTATTATTATTATTATTATTTTTTTATTTTTTATTTTTTGTATTTTTTTTTAAATTGGAGCCTATTTGTGTGCAGGCTCCGCCGCCGTTATTCCCCAACCATTTACCGCCTCTGTCATCGTGACCGTCGTTTAACGCGCCGGTCAGGTGCCTCTCCTCTTCTTCCTCTCCTCTTCCTCCTCTCCTCTTCCTCCTCCCCTCTTCCTCCTCTTCCTCCTCTTCCTCCTCCTCCTCCTCTCCGCCAGCGCAACAAAATGTCACCAGTTGGGGGAGAATTTGTCATTTTGGATTTGGCGAGAAATCAAGCTTGCGGCGTCCAGAAAAAGAGCAGCGGGGCTTACAGAGGAGGGGTGCGGGGAGGGGGTGGGGGTGGGGTGGGTGGGTGGGGGGGATTAGTCTGCGCCGGGGATCCAGTCTGCCCGTCAGCAACGCTTAAATAAGGTGTTTGTTTTTTTTTCTCATTAGGATTCAGTGTTCGGATTCACCTCCCGACGCCGCGCGCACCTGTAGTCCCTGACTCCCTGAAAGCGTTCCTCCAGATATTTCAAAGTCTGCATGTTTCAGAACACGTTCTAACGGACAACCTGCAGCACAGTTGACATTTCCTGGATACGGGAAAAAGGCCCGAAGGGCGCTCCGGGTTTTGGTGCCGCTCCTGTTGCTCCGGCGGTTCCCTCCGGTCGCTTCTCCTGACGTCTGAACGGAGGCGACGCGGTGGTGTTTTTAAACGGGAACGGGGGGGGCAAGAAATTCCAGTCCAAACGAGTCAATTTAAATCAATCACCTGTCTGAGTTTAAATGCCCCCCCCCCCCCCAAAAAAAAAAAAAAACAAACAACAACAAAAAAAACCCGTGAGGAATCACGTCTCTCAGTCAAAATATTTGATGGGAAAATAGGATCGGTTTGATCATTCGGACCTCCCAACGGGGTCAATTCTTCTTTCGTTATTTCCGAATTCCCTGCGAAGCCTCTCGCGTTCCAGACGAGCCGCTTTCAGGACGTCTTCCCCGATTTGATCGCGGGCGTCGCGGCAGGTTAGGAATGGTCCATTTTTTTTTTTTTTTTAAATCGAATACTTGCAGGAATTTTAGCAAGGCGACGGTCCAAAACGCCTTCGTGAGCAAAAAGCTTGCCCCCGTCGAAGTGTCCTTGAGCAAGACACAAGGTCGTAACACCGCTCTAAATGCGGCACTCGACCTCCAATTTACGCGTGTTATTTTAAGACGGTTTCCTATTTTTGATTCACCGTTTGTGTCCGGGAGTGCCGCTTTAACTTTTGAAGCGAATCTGACTCGACGCTCAACGCTGCAACCGGACGGACCGGGGCGATCGAGAAATGCGTGGCCTCCGCAGGAAGCGGCCCGACTTCACCTCTGAAATGTCATTCGCGAACGTGAGAGTCCGTTTTTTTGTTGTTGTTGTTGTTGTTGTTTTTTCTTCTTCCTTCTTCCTGCGAGTCCTGTCAAGTCTAAGACCGCAGCCTCGGGAGAGCGGCGGTTAGATAATAGCTTTGGTTTTATGCGTGTTTGGTTACGCCACGGAGCGGTGTTCAGGAGAGACGGAGCGCTCGCCGCCGCCGCCGCCGATCCCTGACGTGAGCGAATCGGCGGAGGAGGAAGAGGAAGAGGAAGGAGGAAGGAGGAAGGAGAGGCAAAGAAGGCAGGGCACTGAATAAGCATAAACGCTCCGGCAGGGATGCCGCGCAGCGCACGGATGCGCGCGCGCACACACACACGCACGCACACACGCACGCACGCACGCACACACACACACACACACACACACACACACACACACACACACACACAGTGACTTAACTTCAGGGAGAGAAGCACAGACAAAGGAGCAGAGATGCTGTGCTGCTTCCACAAAGGCATGTTTCTCTGCTGAGGGCACAAAGGCTAGTTTTCTGGTTTTCAAGGGCTTTCAGATGCACAGCCCCCCCCCCCCCCCCTCCACCACCACCAAAAAAAAAGGAATTTCTAGTCGGCCACTTTACAGCAGGACAATATTACTAACGACGATGCGTTTGTTTTTTTGTTTTTAATGGCTATATACCCAAACTAAGGACTCCAAAATGACATCCGAACTTAAGATGAAATTTCACCGACGCAGGTCCTGCGATTAACACTTTTTTTTTTTTTTTTTTTTTTTTTTTTTTTTTTTTTACAATTGAAGGAACAAAAAGGAAGTTCAGGAAATATGTAATATTCTGGAAAGATGGATATAGTCTCATGTCTGCAGTGCTCAATCCATTACGAAGCCTGAGCTAACGTGCTATTAGCTCAGCAGAACACCAAGTAACGCACGGTAAAAGCCGCAACCCCGCGTTCGACTTTCTCTTCGTGTTCCAGGCTAAATGGCAAAACGTGCGAATTACATGTGCTGGAAAGTTGACTTTTGGGGAAAAAAATAAATAAATAAAAGGAACGTGGCAGGGCCAGCTGTTTCCTTCTGTGTTTATCTTGAACAAGGCCGATCGCCTGCCGGCTTTAGATTAATATTTAGCATCCAGACATGAGAGCGGTGTTCATTTTATCGTGTTAAACTCTTTGTACCGGAAAGGAAATGATCACGTTCACTCCAAATATCAGGCTATTCCTATAAATGATTGATTCACGCCTACAAATACAAATAAAAAAAATAAAAAGTAGTCTGACCAAAAGCCAAAACACCTGCATTTTTTTTTGTTTTTGTTTTTGTTTTTTCATTTTCAATATTATCAATTTAGTTTATTTGTGAATTGTGGTTTTCTAAATAACCAAAAATTGGAATTTATTCATTATCTGGTGACCCAAGTGAAGAAATTTCCGTCTGAATTTGAGCCACTTTGGTGTGTAAATTCGTCACGGCATCGAATCCTTTTGCCGTTTGAAAAACTGCCGAGTCGACGTCAGATCGCATCTTCTCTCTGGTTTTTCTTCAGCAGTTTGAAAAAGCCTTTTGACTGAAGTCACTCGAGGAGTAAAATGCGCACGTTTTCCCGCCGTATACAAGTTCCGAAATGGACGGCCGCCAACCCGACGCAACCTGCCGTCTTTGGGTGTGTATGTTTTACAAGTCTTTGCTGGAGATTTTTAAACCCCCCCCCCCCCCCCCTCCGGGGGGGTTGACGCCTCGTTTTTCTGTGTTTGTTTCCGTCCTCCTCTGGAACTCGGAGGATGATTGGGATTCCAGAAGGAAGCCGACGTGCGTTTTCACAGAAAGTCAGTCAGGATCCGGGAGTAGTCCCTGGGCAGAAGGCACATTATACGTTTTCCAGGCACATGTCTGTTCTCGTGGACGTTTGCTATTTGTCCTCCTCCCCCCCCCACCCACCCATCCTTTTAAGACACAGATCTGGTCGGTTTAAACGTTTCCAGGTGAAAGGACAGCGGGATTTGAAAACACGTGTTCCTCTTGTGGCTCAATGGTCTGAATTAACTCCACAGCAGATCCACAGCAGCCTCTCTTCGGGGTGCACTCAGCGACGCGGCCACTTTAGAGATCCGCTCCGGGGGGTGGGGGGTGGGGGCTATTCACGGTTAGAATAACCGTCTTGACGTGCTGAATCGGGTCTGTCCGTCACCGGTCCTCCGCGCGTTTTTTTTTTTTTTGGACTCCGATCTCGCCGAAAGGTGGTTAAAGCCACTCGGTGTAGAATTTTGAAAATGCGTAACGTTGCCGCGGCGAATGCGCTCGGAGCAGCGCGCGGACCTCGCCATCGTTCAGACCTCGGACGAGGACTCGGGGAAGACATAAAACACGCGCCTCACAATTGCACACGTGGTGAATGTAAAGAAGCGGAGCAGGATGTATTGGAGCCTTCAGAGATTTGGATAAATGGAGGGTTTTTTTGGACTTTTTTTTTTTTTTTTTTGACTGAAACAATTCTCGTCAAAGGAAGTTTCGGTCCAAAGAACGCCATTAAACGCCGACGCTTTAGGCTGCGCGATGCAACATGCGTTTATATACATCGTTCAGTGCACTTACATTCACACTGGTTTTCCAGTTACAATGTGATCATCATGTCCTGATTTCAGAAAGGGCCACTAAGTCCAAACGTATTTCAGCCGGAGCTCTAAAATGCCCAAAAATCGTACAAAGAACGTGGACCAGCGTTTCCAGAAGCCCGAAGCGCTGCCTATGATGTGATGTTTTGTTGCCAACAACGGTCCGCAACCAATATATATTCAATTTATTATTATAACGGAGGACTCGAGGAACCAGAAAATATTCACGCTTAAGAAGCTGGAGTCAGAAAACTTTTAGTATTTTCTTGAATAAGATATATCTAAAACTAGTGTTTCAGTCGCGATGTGATCATCGGGTCCTGGTTTGAGGAATCCCGTTGGAGCTCTGATAGACAAGCAGGATGCTTACACTATAAGTAGTCAAAGAGTTAAAAAAAAAAAAAAGATGATAAACAATGTAATTCTGATCCGTGGGCCGACGCCGGTGATGCAACGAATGCATGTTCTTTCTCGCTCTTAGGTCTGGCAAGCTTTAAAGGGTCCGTTCACCATTTCGCCTAATCGTATTGTCTAATGTGTCTAAAACCGACGCGGGTACAGACACAGAAAATCATCGCGTCTGAGAAGCTGGGACCAGAACATCTGAGAAATATTTGCTCGAAAAATTCCGAGCTGGTCATTTTTCGTCTCGATCAACTCGCTCGATTAATCACCAAGTCGTTCCAGCTCTTAAACGTATACAAATCCCAGACCTGATCAAAGCCAGGATTAGACTCGAGAGTCGGGATAAAGTTGGGTGTGAATGTCAAAGGTTAAAATAAACGATCCATAATGCCGTTTCAGTGTTGCACCGCCAGGGATTTAATGTCACGTTTCAGACGTATTTGGATCAAAGCATTTACAGAAGTAATGGTTAACGAAGTGACTTGAGAGGAAAGCCAGTGAAAAATGACCTTAGACCGTCCCAAATGCTGCGAAGCCATGGCGAAAACAGCTCGACCAACGTTTCCTGCCGAAGTTGAATCCCACGTCGGCGATGTCGGCAATAATCACGCTTCTTTCTTATATCTTCCTGCTGGTGTTTTATGTGCCACGGACTCGATCACGATTTCCCCGTTTCTTTCTGTACTCCTACTTGTGACAGCGGCGTCCGAGTCCATTTCGTCATGAAGTTACTTCCGCCTGGCGGTTCTACAGGTGCGGGCGGGGACGGGGAAAATGTCTCAGCAGAGTGGTTTCAGGAAATATCTATTTTCTAAAGCACTTTGTGTCTCGCAGCTGGAAATGTTTGCCGGGCTGGGGTTTTTGGTTTTTTTTTTTTTGTGTGCATGTGCATGTGCATCGTTCTCCCACCTGGTCGTCTGACCTAGCTGCCTCTGTTCTCACTGGGATGATGCAAAGTGCAAGCAAGGCCGATCTATTGATGGCGCGGGTGTTACAGGACACAATGATCATCTTGCTGCGTCCCTCGGCCTGCTGCCGGGGACCGTCTGCTCTCGTTTCTGTCTGCGCTTTGTGGGTTTCAAAAAGACATTTTCTGCATTTTTTTTTAATTTTTTTTTAAAAAATTTATACCGCCCCACCCGAGGAAGCCAGCCTTACTCGGCAATTTCCAGGCTCGTCGGTTGCTGTGGTGATCGATGAGCCTGCGTCGCTGTGGCGACGGTTGCTAGGGGCAGTCGTTGGTATTGCTGGAGGTTTTTTTTTTTATCAACGAGGCTATCGACCTAGCGTCAATCCCTGGCCACACGCCTCAGTGTGTGTTTGTGTTGTGTGTGTGTGTGTGTGGGGGGGGGGGGTTTAAATGAATGATACGTCAGCGATGGTCTCGCATCCATTACATGATACTTTTATCGATCCATGTGGTGAAACTGTACTATGTTACTGTACCATATTACTGCCAGGCAGGTCAGAGGTGAGGGGAAGCTCTCCGGGTTCAGTGCCTTGCCCAGAGGCACTTCAATAAAGGGGCGTCATTGTGAGCGCTTTAACCCTGAAACTCTTTATAAATCATTTAAAACACAGCGGTTGTAAAGCTTGGGCAGGTTCTCTCCAATGAGAGACTTCCTTTTTTTAAACCGGTCTTTTTTGCACAAGCATGTTTCTGAACGTGTAGTTTTAAAGGGCCACTTCGCCGATTTTTGCAACGTCAACGTACTGATTTCTCTGCTTGGATTTGGAGACCACAAATTGACACGATAAACCCCGAGATACACCCTGAAGTTAGGCAGTCGGCAAAACATGGGCATTTACTGTACCGGGCATGGAGCGTTCATCGGAAGGAAGCTATCGAGTTGCGTTGTGGGAGATGTAGGATATTGTGGTTGTTGGTTTTTTTATGCTCGAGTCAGGATATCTTCACCTCTGTGATTAATCACTTAAATAATAATTTAAGTTTTTTTAGGGTTTTTTTTAACTGATAATTTGCTTGTCGAGTAAATAAAATGTTCAAATCTGTGAACATTTCGAATCATATTTTTCTTTCAAATTGTTGTGATATCTACACGACAGTTTAAAGAAAATCAGCAAATTTTCAAATCTGGCTATTTTTGTTGTTGTTGTTGTTATAAATAGGCACAAATTCTCAATACTTTATCAAAAATCGTTGTCAAACCTATCCATTACTTAGTAGCAGCCCTGTGTACAGATCCTAATAGCAGTAAACGGTGGGTTAAATGTGACCTCGTTGAAACCAGACACCGTGTAGCCCGTGAACTCCACACAGCGGGCTCGGGCTCACCGACCCAGCGGGCGCTTTGCACCGCAACTGGGAAATGGAACTACGAGCAAAGCTTTCTCATCCGGACTGCTCAGCAGACAGCCTGGATTTCACTCAAGTTCCCAATCTCTTCCAGGTCATTTGGGAAAAAAGAACATATATATATATATATATATAAACACACGTCGAAGTCGGAATCCTGAGTCTCAGGTTTTGTCTTTGAACCTGTCGCGGAGCATTAAGTGGGGAGAAATTTGTCAAGGAAGTGCATTTTAGAATAGGCGAAAGCCCCCACACTCATGGGCTGCCTCGGGGCAAAACAAACACGCAACACACACACACACACACACACACACACACACACACTCTCACAACACACACATCCCCCTTTTTGAAACGCGAGGCACTTCTTCCTCTGCAGATATTGAAGATAGTCACGGCGTAACATGAGAAAGAGAAATAGTGCCTTGTGTCTCGAACTCACCAGAGATGTTTTCATATCCTTTATAACGCTGCAGCGCCGCATTTAATGGGCATTGCGGGAAGTTTTCCAAAAGAAAGAGTGGGACTGATTAGCGTCAAGGGTTGTGATGAAAATGTTTCGATTTTTGCGGTGGATTTTTCTCAAAAGTTGCGATGGAATTTGCGAAGTTTTGAAGAGTTTTATTTATTTTTTTGCGGTCGAATGGCAGAAAGTGATGTAACTTTACAGAACAGACCGTTTTTTGGGGGGCTAATCTATCCAGAGCCCGTTCTCCTCAACCACCCCGGTTTGAAACCGGGAGCAAGGGGGGAGGGAGAGGCTGGTGGGTGTTGCTGGGACAGCCGAGACACACGTGACGCCGCTGCTTTAATGTGACCCGTCTCCTCCTGCTTCCATCCCAGTGGCCGGGGGAACGTCCTTCCCACTAAACCCCTGCACCAGGGGACCCAGTTCGCCCCTGCCCTGTACGTGTGGCCCTGTCGGGTCACGTGGTTCTGCCGGATGACTTGTTGCAATTGTGCTGAGGCTTGCACATTTAATTGTGAGAGATGGGCTCGCAAGAGGGGCACGAGGGGAGTTCTCACAACACACACACACACACACACACACACACACACACACACACACACACACACACACACACACAGTGGAGGACTGAATGCAGCTCGGAAACACTGCACTCGTTGCATTCATTCTGTGGCTGACCTGTTTACTAACCACATTAGCAGAGAATAAAAGACAGTACAATAGAAGTGATCGAAGGGCTGAAGAGGCCGGTAGCTGCTTTTTTTTTTTGCAGATGTTCAATAGTTTTTTTACCCTTTAACGCCTCCAATAAATAGAAAACATCTCGGCGTAGCTGCTTTTTAAAGGACCACACACAAGTGCTTTCGCACGTTCTCGCCAATTAACCGAAAGCCAAATTCTTATCTTGGTTTTCCGATGTTCCATTATTGCTTTTTTTTTTTTTTTTTTATGAGATATGGCATTCGGCTTATTTAGCTCCAGGAAAAGATGAGCAGCGATGCTGAATCGCACAGCCGCGCCTTTTTAATACACGAGGTGAGTTTTCCAAGCCGTCATCCAACACCTGCGATGATTGACAGAGTGAGATGCATTCGGGGTCTGTCTGATTTAAGCTCGGCAGGAAATCGCACAAATCTGCCCGTCCTTGTGCGCACCACCCAGGAGAGTTTTTATTGCCACTATATTGGTGCACAACCAGAAAGAAAAAAAAAAAAAAATCACAGTTATGCCGTTTCGCAGGTAAAGCTCTCAAGCTAAAGACAAATCCTGGCCCCTATTACTACAGCTGGGTTTCATGTCCATTGAACTTGAAGCGGGCACATGTCCTTTCCCAAAAGTTTGTAATGGAGGGGCTTTAGAAATTGTTAAATTCGATTATCTTGCGTGTTTTAATTGTAAAATTTGGAAACCATACATCCGTTATTTTTTTAATGTTTTTATTCAGGAGCCTTAGAATTTCCCAATTATAAGTAAGGAGAAGGCGACATTATATAGACGTCATCATATTCGTGTGGCTACCACGACAAAAGAGCTTAATTGCCTTTCTATCGGTTTTGTTGCCATGGTACCGGCATGTAATTAACCACATTAAGTGCCAGCACCATTGTAATGCAAGGTGGGGGTCAATCCATGTATTTCTGTGGGATCAGCCTGGTTGACCCAGATGCGGTTAGCTTTCTGTCCTTATTATTATTATTACCTAAATATTGTTTCATCCAAAACAAAAATCCACACCGCAGCACCAAAATAAGTCCTTTTTAATCGAGTTAAATAATTTAACAGTAGCTAATAATCAGCAGTGTTTGCAAGCTAAGCTGCTGTTACCCCTCAGAGGAAAGCAACTTCCCTTTTCAGTTTTTCCATTAAATGTGAAAGAGAGCAGTAAATAACCGTCGTGTTAATAAGATAGCGAATACACAAGGATCTCTTAGGCTTCGTCTTTTGTCTCAATTCAATTTGCATGATGAATTTGAGCTTTTCCTGCCGGCGCCGTGAAACTGCTCCTTCAAAAAAAAAAAAAAAGAGTTCATAACTCCACCTGACATTAACCGCATTTGAATCAAATTGCATACCCTGTTTGGCAGTCGTGTGTGTGTGTGTGTGTGTGTGTGTGTGTGTGTGTGTGTGTGTGTGTGTGTGTGTGTGTGTGTGCGCGCGCACTTGTGTGTGCCTGTGTGTGTATCACTGTGCGTTTGGCTTTTTTGTCTCCCATGTTTTATTCACCTTCCATTATAGTAGCCGTTTCATAACACCTCATCTACATTCATCCTCAGTTAAGAGGCACTGTAGGCAAGCACGCGCGCACACACACACACACACACACACACACACACACACACACACACAGGAAACAATGAGGTGACTGAGATCCCTCGCAGAACTTCATTCATTCATTCATGTAAACTCTCCTCTGTCTCTGTCAGTCCCGCTCTGATCACTTCATTATCCGGCCAAAAAAAATGAAAATCCTTCCAGAGAAACCATGACAACGACTCCACAGAGTCTGCTGCCGCTTCTCAGAAAAGAAGGAGGGAAAAAAAAAAAGATGGAGAGGAAGTGAGAGGCAAGCAAAAAAAAAAAAAATCGCTCGTCTCCTCTCCTCTCTCGCTCTTTTGCATAACTTGTTTTTGGGGAGAGTTAGTGCCAAAGGTCGGTTGTGTGTGTGTGTGTGTGTGTGTGCGTGTGCGTGTGTGTGTGGACGGGGGGGACGGGGGCGCGAGCGCCATTGTAATTGTGATCATTTTGTACAATGGCACCTCACCTGAGAGCATCAACAAACGCAGACATCAAAGAGAGTGAAGCCTGTGCGGGGGAGGAGGGTGAAAGGGGGGGGGGCGAGGGATACAGGGAGTTTAGGATGGAGGAAGAGACGAGGAGAAAAGGAGGCCAGGAGAAGGCGAGTGTCAGCGCACTTGAAGGGGGGAGGGGGGGTTGTTGGGGTTCGAATGAAGCCGCAACACTGGCACCGTTAACGGTTCAAATTTAAGATATCGACATCAAACCAAACAAGGCTGCTGATTATTTGTTCTTTTTTTTTTTTTTTTTTTTCCAAAAGATTTGATATTCGTTCAGCAGAAAGTTGGCGAGTCGTTATTATTTTTTTTGTTTGTTTTTCTATTTCCTGCTTTGTTCCGCTCTTCCTTCGCTGATGCCTTTTGTTCGCTGACATTTTGGCGTACCACCAAGCAGAGAGCTTCCCGGGCCTGCAGAGCAAAAAAGAAAAAAAACAACAGAGTAATCCTGACTCCGAATAAAACATCCGCCCTGTTCCACTGTGTTTGCTCGCTTTCCCCGTTTTCATCGCTGCGTGCTCGCAGACTGTCAATCAGGCCCGGCTTTCACAATCCGGGCTGCTGATATATATCGCGGATTTCAAACTGTTTGTTACCAACTGCGGTTTCCTCATCCAGACAAATGGTGCCGGGTGAATCATCAGTTATATATATATATATATATATATATATATATATACATATATTTAAAAAAAAGGAGTTCAGACCTTCTATTATGATACGGCTTCAAATAATCCAGTGTTCTGATTGGGCAAAATCCACAAGTAGTGGAAGAGGATCAAGACGACGCATATTCTGCAAGTTTTCATCCAATGATCTGCACTATATATATATATATCGGTGTTCTTTAAAGAATTAGTAAATAATCATTTGTCATACATAGTTAAATTCCTGGATTATTAGTCATTTTCATGCTTTTAAATATATATATTTATATATAATTTATTTTTTAATTTTATTTTTTAAATGAAGGCCATTTGATTTTTACTTTTTCTTTTCTGGTCAATAAAAAAAAATGACCAAGATGATGTCATGGTGAGGCAGCAGGGTTTACGTAAAACTCTTTCCAGGTGCACTATGGGAAGTGCAGTATCGTGTCGATTTGTTTAAAACCAGTTTGGCTTTTTGTCTTTTTTAGTGTGTTTTATCTTGAGTCCCGAAGCTTTATAAAAGCATAACGTGATAAGCACTGGAGATCCCTTTAATTCTTTCAGCAGCAGCGAGGATAGGTTGCACGGCTTTTATTTTGTAGTTTGGAACAACACACTTCATTTATAAATTGCATTTCAAATCCTGTGACGTCGGATTATAACAACCCCATGTTCGTATTCGACAGTTTGTGGTCTGTGGAAGGAGAAGAATCCCTGATACCTTTAGTGAAGCCTTAGATTCTCCTGCGCATGAAGGAATTTTAAGCAGGAGACAAAAAGAAAAGCGGAAAAGCTCAATTTTGTTTTTGAAGGACAGAAACTTTTCGACACGTTGTTTACAATAACAGCAGACGATGGGTTTCATTCCCGAAAACTACTTTAGATAGATACTAAATAATCCAACATTTTAGCTTCGATACGGACACGATATGCTACACTTTTTTTTTTTTTTTGAAGCTCTCCATTTGTTTTTAGTTTTTTTCGGTTTACAAAAACAAAATTAACTTTTGTATTTTCTATTGCAAATTAGAACAAATGAGCAAACGACTGTGTTTGAAATAACGCAGAACTTTGGATGCAAAGCGATACCTAAATCATAGTAAATATGACGGCCCATGAAACTCCCTATTTTACCTTCAGCTGCTACCTTTAGTTCATCTGCATCGGCAACACGCCGTAATAGCCCTAATTTACATTTTACCCTTCCGCAGTTATTCTTAGCATCCATAAGCTTCGCCTCTTCGTTTACACGAGCTGCGCTGCTCGTACTAATTGGGCTGCATGTTTTACACGATGCTGCGTCGCAAATATGCGAGCGAGAAAGCAGGAAATGGAAGACGAGTTGAAGCTCGCCTGTGATGTCGTACTTGCGTGTAAGCTCGGGGGTCGTTGGGTGGCATGTGGACGGCAAGTCATCCGGGTGGAAGTAGCCTGGTGAACCTTTGTGTTTTTATTATTATATTCGATCAAATTGCAACAGAATAAAACGGACAGTTTTCAAGATATTATTATGATTATTATTATTATCTCGGCTTACATTCGACAGGAGTTGAAACGTCCATGTAGCTTTAAGTGTTAAAAAAAAAAAAAGAAGTCATATTTGAATTCAAACTGTAGTCAAAATTAAATCTCACTTACTTTGAAACATGGCACATTGGATAAAAAAAAAAAAAAGAATTAGCTGCAATCTTTCTTTTTGTAGATTTAATTTTGGAAGATGACCTTATGAAAGCCCATTAAAACTCACAGCGGAAGGAATTGGACATTTTTCTCAGTTCTTAAAGTGCTTGCAGAATTCTTTTTTTTTTTTTTTTTCAATTAGCCTCGATTTTACATCATCATAATATGCACGATAAATATTTGGCCCGATTTTTTTTAATAAGATATCAAAATTCATACTGTGATAATGGCAATATTCCGACTTTGAACACAATTATGCCGCGCTGTTACGCCGCGTAACGCTATGACATAACGCTCGACGCGTGTAACTTCCACACGGCAACAGCAAGCAAAGCAAAGAGTGGCAATATTCTATACAGAAATCCGAATCGCACTCCCGAGTTCTTGTTGTTGTTTACAATCTAAAGAACCCAGATCCTTTTTGTTTAGCTCTTACTGAACGTTCGAAGGCAAAATGTTACATTTATACTGACATGGAAGTATAGCCCTTATTTTATTGCAAATTCATCTTTTTGAAATGAATAACAAGAATTTAGTTAGTGCAGAAATACCCCTCAAATATGGGGATTATTACTTTAGCTTCATATCACCGGCCCGTTCCACAGTCTTCCATTCAGAGGAACAGCTGATCAGCTGATCAGCTATAAATGCACATTTCATGCGGTCGATCATTTAATTAGATCATCATATGGAATCAGTGCTTGTCATTAACGTTAGTTACTGTTAGAGGATGATTAGCGGTGATTATACGGATCGCTCGTGTGGAGGAGGAGGAGGAGGAGGGAAGTGGGAGGGGAGGGGGAGGAGGAGGAGGAGGAGGGAAGTGGGAGGGGAGGGGGCAGGTTGGTAACCTTTTTCGGAACAGACTGAGGCGGATTTTGCTGGCAGCGACACAGTAGGAGAGGTGTGTGTGTGTGTGTGTGTGTGTGTGTGTGTGTGTGTGTGTGTGTGTGTGTGTGTGTGTGTGTGTGTGTGTGTGTGTGTGTGTGTGTGTGAGCATGGTCGTGTGTGTGTGTGCGTGTGCGTGTGTGTGCGCTTAAGTTTCCACGGCCGATCAGACGGAGCATTAGCAGCATTAGCTGCTGCTTTTCCTGACCGCCTGCTGGACGAACGAGTTTGATTAAGGACGACAGTTATCTCCTCTTATTGCCTGTTTTGAAGCGACGTATTTAAAATCCCTCACCTCCTACTTTCAGCAAATGAGCAAAATACACAATAGTTAAAAAGAAAATATATATATATATATATATATATATATATATATATATATATATATATATATATATATACCTCTGCATTTCTGCGCAGGACGCAAACAAAGTCTACTCGTTGACTCCCCCGGGGAGACGTTTGGGTGCTGCACCCAGACTGACAACCTTCCTTGCGAAGGCAGCTTTGGACCCGAAGGATCAAGACTTACCTGATTCCAACCGACTGTAATTAAAAACCAGAGCAGCCGAAAACGTCGCGGGGGAGGAAGACGCCGAGGCGGTTCGATACGGAGACGGCAGACCGACACGTTGATCCTGTAATTAAAAGATCAGCAGTGGACCGGTCGCTGGAAGTTCTGAGAACACACAGTACATTAACCCGTTTCATGATTGCAGATATCCACCTGTTGTTGTTTACTTTTTATTCAATTTTATTTTTGTATATACTCGTTTTCAGGAGCTACCAAAATCGACCCTGTAGCAAACCTTACAAATGTACACTTCCTGTTTACGTAGGGATTTTCAAAGACTTGCATTGGCCTGAAATTTGTTCAACTTTTTGAGGAATGTTATTTTATTTTTTATTTTTTTTAATCAGTTAAAACGTAAAAATCACACATCCCTCATCCCCGGTACCATAAAACCACCTCTTTACCTTGGTTTTTTTTGGGGGGTCTTCATTGTTGAGCTTCAGACGTACCGGTTGATGGATTTGGTTGCTTTCAAACGGAGCTTTTTCTTTTCAGTATTTAAGCTGAGCTGACCGTCTCCTGATCGCAGCTTCGTATTTAGCGACGAACGTCTTCAAGTCTTACCCTCGGCATCGACGCGGATAAACTCGCTACCCGAAATGTCAAAGCGTTACTTTGAGAAAGGAACCGTTAATCGTTGCAAAAAAAAAAAAAAAAAACGGAGCAGTGAGCGGAGACTCTCGACTGTTTCCGTCTTAAAACGTCGATCGAACGCCTCTTTGTTAATTCGGTACGTCCACTTTCAAGCGTTGTGGCTTACAGACTTTAACTCGATATTTCAAAAACTGAAGTGACCTTTCAGACTCGTTAGACAAGTGCAGCTCTCGGAGTGCAAGAAATCCCCCGGAGACCGACTTAAAATTTAAAGTTTCTACTTTTGGTTCTCAGGGATGTCCGTCCTTCCTCTCCTCCTCCTCCTCCTCCTCCTCCTCCTCCTCCTCCCCCTCCCCCTCCCTTCTCTCTCCCCCTCTCCATCTCCTCCTGCCTCCCCTCCCTCTCATCATCTCTCTATCACACTATTTTCGGAGTCACGGCGAGTTCCATTTGTCGAGCGGCGGAGCGGATTTGCCTGCGCGTTGCCATGACAACGTTCCCATGGCTGCACGACACACTTTTTTTTTTTTTTTTTTGCTCCTCGCCTTCCTCCTCCTTGTCAACTTGTCAATTTTTCTCCTTCCCTCAGTGTCCTCTCGTCCCAGAAAAACAACTTTAGGATGTTTAGAAATTGTGTAATTCAAACTGACACGCATCCTAAAATACGTCGTCTTAAACTCGTGCACTGTTTGTAATTAAAAAAAAAATTTAGGCACTTATAGAGGCTAAAACAACAACAACAAAAATTTAAGGAGGGACTTAAGCTAACAACACAGATAATTCTGAGAAAAAAATGTATTGACTTATATATATTATATATATATATATATATATATATATATATATATATATATATATATATATATATATGTGTGTGTGTTATTGTCGTATAATCGCAATGTCTGCACTTCAGTGACGCTTCCAGACATCATCATTCATCGTCACAGAGACCGAATGCAGACCGATTTCCACGCTTACCAGGCACAAAGTGTATGTGTGTGTGTGTGTGTGTGTGTGTGTGTGTGTGTGTGTGTGTGTGTGTGTGTGTGCGTGTGTGTGTGTGTGTGCGTGTGTGTGTCTTGCGCTCCTTAATTTGTTTGTCCAGACTGAACCACACATGCCAACATCAATATAAAGTGACTAGTTTGTCCGTCTTACGTCTCTCTCTCGCGCTCTCCTGCTCGTCCTCCCTCTTAATAGATTCTGACATTCAATTACACAAACCACGTCGGATCGCGCCAGCCCGTCTTAAGAGTGCGATCGAGGTCCTCCGCCTCCGCCTCCTCCACCTCCTCCAGCTGTTGTAAATAATCTAACGCTCCGGCTGTTTAATAATACATACGCACTACTCCTCATCCTCCTTTTCCCGCCTCGATAGCCGCTCTTCATCCTTTTAGTTGTCTCATCTGTCGGATCCCTCCCTGCTCCTCTTTCCTCTTTTTTTCCCAACATCCCTGTGTATGTTCTCGCTCTGCAGCTTCTCTCCACCGCTGCGTCGTCTCATCAATAAATCAGCAAGGGGGAATATCTCTTCCTCCGACTCCCCAGTGTCCAACACGGAGTGGGTTTTCCCTGTATTTGTGTTGATCTCGGAGTGTGTGTGTGTGTGTGTGTGTGTGTGTGTGTGTGTGTGTGTGTGTGTGTGTGTGTGTGTGTGTGTGTGTGTGTGTGTGTGTGTGTGTGTGTGTGTGTGTGTGTTGGAGCCAGCGTGTGTGTGTTAAGTGCGAGGTAACAGGGAGTTTGTGCGTATGAGATGCCGGTATGATGCCGGTATGTGTACATGATCAAGGCCAGTCCGTGATGTAGGTTTACATGCACGAAAGGATGTGGAGCTCTCTCTCTCTTTCTCTCTCTCGAACACACACACACACACACACACACACACACACACACACACACACACACACACACACACACACACACACAGAGACTGCATTTTGACCTACAGGCACTTAGTCTGCTCTCACAAGCACATTGAGGTCAGCTGCAGGGCAGTGACATCAGTCTGGTGCGCTACACCAAGACAAAGCATTAAAGGGCGAGCCACCGAAACACCTACGATGCTCAGTTAACTGGAAATCGGAGGCTTTTCTTTTGTGGTCTGGTGCGATACCGAGTCATCGTTTAATTGGAAGAAGAAAAAAAAATCTACCTTGAATGGAGTTATGACGTGGCTGAATCATAGACCGTATGTAAAAGTGGACGTGGCTTCCGGCTCTCGAAAAAAAAGAGGCCGATTGCAGAAGCGCTTTAAGCTGCAGTACCGGCTAGAGCCACTAGAGGTTTGGCTCCATAGACTCCCATTCAGCTGGTCTCATAAAACTGTCAATAACATTTCTCCAGGAGTCGTCTCGGTGTTGTTAGCTACAGTGTCCTTCTTTTTTTTTTTTAGTTTTCCGGCGGTTTCCATCTGAAAATAATCCTCTTTAATGAGAAAATAAGCTGTATTTCCGTGTGTCTGTTTGATTGACAGGCCTGTGGTGCAGTCGGGTCACTGAACGACACCGTACGCTTGCATTTAACGCTAAATGTGCTTTTATTGTTTCTTTTATTGGTCAGTGACGTGATGGTTGTTTGACACAAGCTACAAACCTGCTAACTCTGTTCTACCGTTTTCACCAGTTCCACTGCGTTTCAGGCACTCTTGTGTTTTTGCTGGGTGGGGTTGTGCGTGTTGGGTGTTGTTGTTCTTGCTTTTGTACCCTGGGGGGGGGGGGTTGTCCCGGACTACTGTAGGTGTTTGATTTGAATTACAGATCTCTATTGTAGTGTGTGGCCATGTGTAGCTGGGAAAGAAAACGAGTGTCAATCAATCCTTATGTTAGCGTGAAGGTGGTGGTGGTGGTGGTGGTGGTGATGAAACCAAAACAGCTGAGCTAAAACGGGCTTCAAAACCTGTCCGTGGTGCTGCAGAGGGGTTGGTGTTAACCCTTCTCGATTTCGTTAATACTAGCAGGAATTTGTCTTAATGATAATATTATGTTGGTTTTTTTTTTTTTTTGGTTCCATTTTCCAAGGACGTCTGGCTTCACCTCATTATATCACATCTACAGTGTCTCTTCCCTCGAGACCGAGACTGTCTTCCACTCAATGATGCAGTCTCTTCCCGGCTCCCACTATCTCTCGTCTCTCACTTTTTATCCCTCTCTTTTTTTTGTTTTTTAACCCTCTCATTCATTTCTGTCCATCTTTTCCCATCTCTACTCTTTCAGCTCAGTGTTTCTCTGTCTCTCTAGTCCCTCTCGGTTTGTCTCTAGTCCCTCTCGGTTTGTCTCTAGTCCCTCTCGGTTTCTCTCTAGCCCCTCTCTAGTCCCTCTCGGTTTCTCTCTAGCCCTTCTCTAGTCCCTCTCGGTTTCTCTCTAGTCCCTCTCGGTTTCTCTCTAGTCCCTCTCAGTTTGTCTCTAGCCCCTCTCTAGTCCCTCTCGGTTTCTCTCCCTCTCGGTTTGTCTCTAGTCCCTCTCTAGTCCCTCTCGGTTTCTCTCTAGTCCCTCTCGGTTTGTCTCTAGCCCCTCTCTAGTCCCTCTCGGTTTGTCTCTAGTCCCTCTCGGTTTCTCTCTAGCCCTTCTCTGGTCCCTCTCGGTTTCTCTCTAGTCCCTCTCGGTTTCTCTCTAGTCCCTCTCGGTTTCTCTCGGTTTGTCTCTAGTCCCTCTCGGTTTCTCTCTAGCCCTTCTCTAGTCCCTCTCGGTTTCTCTCTAGTCCCTCTCGGTTTGTCTCTAGTCCCTCTCGGTTTCTCTCTAGCCCTTCTCTAGTCCCTCTCGGTTTCTCTCTAGTCCCTCTCGGTTTCTCTCGGTTTGTCTCTAGTCCCTCTCGGTTTCTCTCTAGTCCCTCTCTAGTCCCTCTCGGTTTCTCTCTAGTCCCTCTCGGTTTCTCTCTAGTCCCTCTCGGTTTCTCTCGGTTTGTCTCTAGTCCCTCTCGGTTTCTCTCTAGTCCCTCTCGGTTTCTCTCTAGTCCCTCTCGGTTTCTCTGGCCGCGACTGTGCCTCGTTAGCACCATTTAGAAACTTCTTTTCCGGCTCATTTGCCTCTTGGCTCGTCGCAGCCGCGTTGACATTAAGCAGCGTGATGAGTGACTGCGCCCCGCGGCGGACATGACACCTTCCGTTTCCGTCAGCCGAACACGACCCATCTTTCCTCCGCTTTTTTCTCTCTCTCTCTCTCTCTCTCTCTCTGTCTCCTCTCTCTTCCCTATCTGTCACTACGAGGCTTGTAACGTTGTTAATGTACTTATATTTCCAACTGGGGGTTTAAATAAGGAGCCCCACAGCCTGTCAGAATACACCCAGCACACTCCAGTAAAAGCAGGTTCAGACACAGTTTTTTGAGGGACGTCAAGATAATATTTTTTTTGGGGGGGGGAGGTGGGGGGGGGGGGTTGAAGTGAAGCGCGACATGACAGCACGTTAACGGTGTTCGTGTCTTCCTCCGTCGCCCTCCTCAGGTGCTCGGGCGACATGCCGCTGGTGAAGAGGAACATCGAGCCCCGGCACTTGTGCCGCGGGGCGCTGCCGGACGGGGTGACCAGCGAGCTGGAGTGCGTCACCAACAGCACGCTAGCGGCCATCATCAAACAGCTGGGCAGTCTGAGTGAGTATACTCCGCAACACGAGGAGAAAACGAAATATTTTTACCGAATAAAATGCCGTTGGCATTTTAGACTGGTGTAAGGTGTTGGATTTGACTCTCGGTCTTAATTTAAGTCGGACGGCTTTAAGGAGACGAAGACTACGTCGCCATGGTGACACCTCGGTGGCATGATCGAGGCTTTCTGATGGAGTTGGAAGGGAGCTGAGCAGTTTGACGGTCGGTGCTGGTTTGGATCAGCGGGAGGGAAGCACGCGGCAAAGTCGGCCGCTTTACGTGATCGGCCGTTTCACTGTCCACAATACACGTCGATGTTTGTTTGCTGACGATATTCCGGATCAACCCGTCGGAAATTCACTGTGGACTTCATTTCCATTTCAGGTTTTTCATGCGGTGATCCGTTCAAAATTTTTACCGATTTAAAATGTTCGTGGTAACTGCTGGAGGAGAAGAGAGCTGAGCAATTTGATGGTCGGATCAGCCGGAGGAGCGCGCGCTCTATAGTCGGCGCTGCGTGTGATTGGCTGTTTCGCTGTCAATCAACCAAATCCCCAAGTGTATCCCCAAATCCAAAACCTTAACCCCTCCGCAATGTGACAACCAATCACAGGGAGCGGATCAGCCGGAGGCCTCCCGCCGATCCAAAACTTGGTTTGGTCACCAAAAGAAAAGGTCTTGATTTACCCAGAATTCTTTGCAAATTCGCCATCAACTTAACAGCCGTGCGCAACAAATGAATTTTAGATGTCTTACCTGAAGTCTTATCTGAGCCACAGTCAAACTCTCCGACCAGCGCTGCCATCCCCAGATCCGTGGCTAACATTTACAGATGTGTGTTCGGTGACACAGCTGGATAACATCAATGAAAACCAGAAACTTATCGAAAGCAGAAAGACACTCCCAGAAAGCACTACACAAGTTGCCAGCTGGTCCCGACGCGTAAGGAGATAGTTTGTCATGTAGGTCGCATGCCAGCCCGACACCCTCGTTAACAAATCTCAGCATGCCAACGTTAGCATTTAAGTGTCATCACACCCAAAAAAAACAACAACAACAAAAAAAAAACCATGACTTCAAAGCCGTGTCCCAGAAAATCACTGGAGACGTTTTCGAGTGTGAATAAGTCTGCGCGGGATGATTAGATGTAGATCAGCAGCTGTTTGATGGAAGAGGCTGGGGTTTTTTTTGTGTTGTTTTTTTTGTGAAATGCAGGAACACGCAGATAAACATGTAGCCCGAATGACTCCCGCTGTAAAAACAACAACAACAACAACAACAAAAACGGACCTCCGGTAAAAACCCAATCTGATGAGTCAGCACTCTGCAGCCCAGTCTCCTCGACTCTGTTCATTTCCATCCTTTTTTTAATTTTTTTTTTTTTTTTTTAAGGTGCTGAAAATGAACCTGTACCCGAGGAGAGACCATTGAGTGGAAGGCAAAAAAAAAAAGGCTATTTAAATGCGATTACTTAATGAAATTCAGCGACAGCTCGGTGTGAACGAGCGAGCGCTCTGCCTCTGCTCCATCTGTCACGCCGTGGGCCGAGACATGGAGACGAGGAGCGAGGAGGGAGGGGGGGGGGGCGGAGAGACGGCGGGACGTTGGCTACGTGGCGGCTGTTTGTTCAAGTCGTGTTTGTTTGGAGGTGCTATTTAGAAAGGCTGCGGTTCTGCATCTCGGTAAACACATTTAAATATTTGTGCCTTCGCTGGCGCACACTCACACACGCACACTCACACACACACACACACACCACACACACACTCACACACACACACACACACACACACAGTCCCTCGCAGACAGAAGGCTCCACTTTAAGTATTCAACCCGACAGGTGCACAGCAGGAGGCGGCCCGTCCTGCCGAGGCAGACCGCCCGGGGGAGGGAGAGGAGGGACGGCGTCGACTGACCTCCCGTCTCTCTTGACTTTGTCTTCTCATGCGTTTCCTGTTTGATCGGGCTAATTGCCGACGCTTTAAGCCGTGACAATTGAGGCGTTGCCCCTATTACGCCTAAGAGAACAATTCCCAGTCTCATTTCTGAAGACATTATGTTGGACCAGTAGACTGCAAGCAAAAGTGGACGGAGCATCCAGGTCTGAAAAATGCAGAAGTGCCGTGAATTGCAGTACCGCCGGGGGACGCTAGGGGGCCGGCTCCAAAAAGCCAACCGGCTCCGTAGACTCCCAATCAACTTTTCTCCTAAAATACGAAGTCAGTAACTTTTTTTTCACGAGTTATTTTGGCGTTGTCAGCTATAGTTACACCTTCTTATTCGTTTTCTGGCGGTCCATCTGAAAATAATCCATTGAGTCGTTAATTAGATGTTAGACCTCAAAACGCTGTGTTTTTTGGGGGCATGTCTGGTTGATTGACAGGCCTGCGGTGCAGTGTGGTTTCCACTATCTGTGGCCGCGGCATGTTTTTTTCGGGCAGCCAATCAGATTGAGTCAGGTGACGTGAAGTCAGAGGAGGAATACGTTAATACTGAATATGTTAAATCCTGAAGCCCAGCTGGCGAATGTGAAAGTGTGAATGTGCTCTGTTAAAATATTTGATCTCAAACCCGAACTGTGTGTGTGTGTGTGTGTGTGTGTGTGTGTGTGTGTGTGTGTGTGTGTGTGTGTGTGTGTGTGTGTGTGTGTGTGTGTGTGTGTGTGTGTGTGTGTGTGTGTGTGTGTGTGTGTTTCCGTCCAGGTCGCCATGCAGAGGACATATTCGGGGAGCTCTTCAATGAAGCCAACAGCTTCTACCTGAGGATGAGCAGCCTGCAGGAGAGAGTGGACCAGCTGGCCGTCAAAGTCACCCAGCTCGACTCCACCGTGGAGGAAGGTGTGTGTGTGTGTGTGTGTGTGTGTGTGTGTGTGTGTGTGTGTGTGTGTGTGTGTGTGTGTGTGTGTGTGTGTGTGTGTGTGTGTGTGTGTGTGTGTGTGTGTGTGTGTGTGTGTGCTTTATCAACCTGTTTTATCAACCATTTGTTTCTATATGAACACGAGAATGAACTTTGTCCTGGTGCCTGCTGGGAAGCTTTCCTGGCTGGTGAAGATATTTGAATTTGTGTGATGCTTTAAAGCTCCCCTCTGCCAGAGGGCTATGATGGGTGTTATCTCGGCACTCAGGTGTGTGTGTGTGTGTGTGTGTGTGTGTGTGTGTGTGCGCGCGCGCCTGCTTTTGATCTTTTTTTTTTTGTGGGATTTTTTTCAGGCCACTGTATTATTACATTTGTGGTTAGAGAACAGGGACTCTTCCTGTGTGTGGAAGTGATAATATGAGCAGCTGTTATGACTGTCCATCTGTCTGTGTGTGTGTGTGTGTGTGTGTGTGTGTGTGTGTGTGTGTGTGTGTGTGTGTGTGTGTGTGTGTGTGTGTGTGTGTGTGTGTGTGTGTGTGTGTGTGTGTGTGTGTGTACTATCTGAGTGTGTTCAGTGAACAGACTGACAGAATAAACACTCCCATAGATGCGTGTGTGGTTGTGTGTTTTGATGTTGTTTATACAGTGTGAGTCAGAATCATTATCTCCATTATAAAGCTTTCCACTGTCTCTGAAGGTCAATTCTCCTAATGCAGTAATTGATAGGCCTACAGGCGCACACACACACACACACACACACACACACACACACACACACACACACACACACACACACACACACACACACACACACGCGCGCACGCAGCGTCAGGCTGAGTTTCGATAGGTGCTCGCAGGAGGATTGCAGAGCCGCGTACGGTGGCCTCGGAGGCTCAAACTCACTCGTTAACGAGATGCGTGAAACTCCTCACTGGCTGTTTCCTTCTCTCACTTTTCTTCTTTCTTTTCTTTTCTCTCATTCCCGTGAGTCCGTCGTCTTCCCTCTCTTTCCATCCTTCCTCGCATTCTTGCTTGTCACCATTCTCTCCTTCTTCTCGTCCTTTCCTATCCTCCCTCCATCACTCTCTGTTTCCCCTCTCTCTCTTGCCGTCCCTCCTCGCTTCCTCTTTCTTCCCTTCTTGCTCCTGTGTCTCTTTACATCCTAAACGCACCCTTTTCTCGACTGCTCTCTCTCTCTCTCTCTCTCTCGTTTTTCTTATCTCTCTTCGTCCGTCTTCCCCATTTTTCTTGAATTTCTCCGCTTCTCTCCTTCCTTTTCTGCATCTCTTCATCCCTCCATCTGTTGCTGCTCGACTCTTCATTTTCTCCCCCTTTTTCCAGCCTCCGAACTCTCTCTCTCTCTCTTTCTCTTCCTCCCACTTCTCTTTCTTCTTCCTCTCCACCTCGTCCCTCTTCCTCCCCCTCCGTCGCCGCTCTTCCTCTCGTTTCTCATTTTCTCCCCGCCGATACTGCCGAGTCATTCTGCAGCACGCCGGCCTCAGACGGCGACGCGTCAGATGGCGCAGCGAAGCAGACGGCGATGAAAAGGGAAAGCTCAGCAGCCCTCCGTCTTACCCTCCTCTCCCTCCCCCACTCCCTCGCACTCTTTCGTCTCCTCTCTTTATCCTCTTCCTCCGATGCGTTTTGTCTGTTCTTCGTTTTCCAGCCAGCCACACTTTCACTCTCATCCTGTTACTCCTCTCGCATTTTCTCCTCATCCCTCTCTTCTGCTCTCTTCTTCATTTTTGTTTTCACTCCAAACCGATGAGACAAGTAAGAACG
>NW_027210672.1:1172500-1180000 GCF_029030835.1 Brachyistius frenatus | reverse complement strand
GAAGCTGGTGACGGGGTCCAGTTTTTTTTTCCCCCCCTCTGCACCAGATGAATTAATAATTAGTAACCGAGTTTGTCTTCACTCTGTCTGTCTGTCTCTCGTAGGAGCAGCAGAAGCAGGTTGAAGACCCGAGCAGAGAGGTGAAGAAGGTCAGTCGCCATTTTACTTGCATCCTTATCACTTTTCATTTCACAACCCGCCTGTCAACTTTACCTCTGGAACAAACAAAAATCAGCAAATCATTAGCCTACTAGATAACACACGGCTAGAGATAGAGAGATGGATAGATGTAGATAGATCTAGATCGATAGAGAGATACATGGATAGATATAGATAGATATAAATAGATAGACATAGATATAGATAGATAGACAGACAGACAGACAGATAGATACTTTATTGATTCCGCACGCGGAAATGTTTTCGTTGCAGCGGCATGAAAGATGCGGCAAAAGGTAGTAAAAGTATGAAAAAAATGTAAAAATGCACACGCCTTTAATTCACTTCTTTTATTACTCCTAGTCTTAAATATGTCGTTTTAAACGACTGATGTTTTTTTTTTTATGTCTTCATTTCTAAAAGTTACACGTCAATAGTTTTCAGGCTGTTCAGAAAATGTTCATATGAACACGTGCTGCATCGAATCTTCCACCGGTACTACACATTAGCCCACGGGCATGTACGTGCAGTTTAATATTCGCTTATGCACTCGTCATAATTGCATCGGAAGTGATTGCAGAATTTAGCAAAGGACGCTTAAGAAGAAGCAAATGTGACACGGGGAGAGGCAAAAAACAACAACTGGGGGAACTCCTGCTTTTCATGATGGAGGGCCCTCTGCAGTTTGAACCACTCCTCCGGTTAATGTGCATTTAAGCCATTTACCGAAGCACTGACGGCAAGACGCTCTCCGCTGTCCCTAATGAGGTGTTAGAGGAACAGCCGTGCTGATTCTACGTCCCAGAGGAATATACCGGCGTAGCGGGACGTTCACCCACTTAGACGTCCTTCTTAAAATCGTTCGTTTCGTAGGAAGCCTGAGTTACGGAGATTTAGAAGAAAAACAACAACAACAACAAAAAAAAGAAGTTGCGTCTGACTGACGAACTGTGTTTGGCTTTCTGCTGGTTTTCACCTTTGCAGGTGCGTAAAGCTCGTAACCGGCGCCAGGAGTGGAACGTCCTGGCCTACGACAAAGAGTTCAGACCAGACGCCCGGCTCACCCCCTCCCCTTACCACGGCATGTCCTCCGAAGGCTCCCTGTCCCCCGACAGCAGGTAAACGGACACGCGCGATATCCTTCATGCGTGTGGGGTTCCCCCCCCCCCTGAGGCCCCGTTTCCTCGTCGCGATCGAGCCCCGACAGCGCGCGTAGATCTGCTTTTCAGTGTTTTCAGCCCGAGGCGAGCATATGAATACGGCTGGTGCGCTATGGATAGAATACAGCGTCGTTACACAACCTGCCCAAAAGTATTGCAGCTACACACCTTTCCAGCTCGTGCCTGGAAAATCCATTGATTTAAGTAGACGTAGCCCAATGCCGCCCTCTTCTGGAGAATCTTAGTCAGAGCAACGGATTATTCTTTTTCTTTTTTTTTTTTTATGTGGATTTCAAAGTTTCACCTCGTGCGAGATTAAACTTTGATGCTACAGTGATGACATTTTCCTCCGAAGTAGTACAAGGAATATAAAATCAGAATATAGGAACGTATGAAGAATATAAATGTGGGTAGGTAGGAAGTGGAAAACCAGGAGGTATGAGGTAGTGGCAGGTTCGGGTCATTATTTTTACATTTGAATGCAGCACGTGTGCCTTTTTATTTAAATTTTTTTGGTGTTTGTCCATTATTTATAAAAAATTAAAACTCGGCACTTTTCTAACCTGCACTGCCCTCCCACTCCCAGATCAATGGCGTCCGACTCCTACCCAGCCAGCCCCAACCACCCCTCCAACCAGGCCCCGCCCGTCGCCCACCCCGCCGACCACCACGGCAGGGACCACCTCAGCGCCGCAGCCCAGACCCAGTCCCTGGATCGGGTCCTCCGGCCGCCCAACCAGCCCCCGGGAGCCGGCGGGCCGGTGGCGGCCGCGGCGGCCGCTGCGGCGGCGGCGGCGGGACGACACGCTGCCTCTCTGGGCCGTACCCCATCGGGACACGGGGTCCAGGCTGGAGGAGATCCGACGGTCAACGGGCCGCGGCAGCAGTCGGTGAAGGACTACCGGGCCGGGCACGGGTAGGTTTAATCACTTTAGAGCAACACCTGTGGAGTGTATTTATCTATATTCTCATTTATTTGATTTTGGTTTCGTTTTATTTGGTAATATATTGCATATCTTATTTTTGTCTTCTTTCTTTTTGCTTAATTAAATAACCATCTCAGTATTTTTTGGTTTAGTTTTATATTAGTTTTCATTTCCTTCGTCTTTCGTTTAATAAGATTTAATTCCAGTCTAGAAACGTGTTGTTGTTAAATGTGTCTTTGATATCGTCTTTTTTGCGTTTTTCTTAAAAGCACTTTAAATTGCTTTGTTAGTGAAAGGTCCCATACAAATAAGCCTTTAGCTGTTGTTTACAGTGATGGGGACACAATTATAGATGTTTACATGTAAAGGCCAAAGCTAATGTCACCAACTGCTGCTCATGTGAAACGAGGTTCGAAACAAAAGGTGTGAAAACAATCAAGTCGTGAAAATTAAGTTTAGAAAAACACAGCGACACGGGAGCAAATCGGAAAACTAGGACTGTTTGCAATAACATGAATTAAAAGGGTGAAAACCACAGATAAACATGAGTATTGTATAAATGCTGAAATATCATTAGGTGTTAATTGCAGTTTTACATTGCTATAACAAGATGGTACAAAAATTGATTGATCAGAACCAAACTGATTTCATGGCACACACACTAACACTAACTCCATGGACCTGGAAAATCCATACGTCCAAAATTTAAAGTGATATTTTGACTTGACTTCTTACCCAGAAAGGCCGATGAGAAGACTGACACAATTCTCCGATCCGTCCCTGAATGTGGCGCCACGAGACGCTTAGCTTAGCATAATGAATGGAAACGGGGGGAAACTGCTAGCCTAGCCCGGCAAGGTTCATGTGCTGTAAACTACGCGACCCGTGTGACTTTTTGTGGGTTAATCGGTCTCTCCCTTCCTGTCCTCCTCCTCCTCCTCCTCCTCCTCCTCCACCAGCGGCCAGCCCTCCACCATCCCAGAGTACTACATCCCGCCGGCCCCGCCCCCGCCGCCCCCGACCATCCCCTCCGCCCAGACCGCTTTCGACTCCACCGCGGCCCCGCCCTCCGCCGCCGCCTCCGCCGTCCCCCCGACCTCCTCCGCCCTCTCCCGCCCCTACTCCCCGTCCCCTCCCCCTCCCCCCGCCAACTACGTGCCCTCCCCGTGCCACCCGCCGTCAGGCGCGCCGCCCGCCGCCCCGCCGCCGCCTCCTCCCGGAGCCCCCGGCGGGCACCCGGCGCACCCCTCCCCGCCGACGGCGGCGGACGCGGCGCCCTCGGCGAGGAAGTCCACCATGCTGGGGATGATCCCGATGAGCGACGCCCGCTCCGACCTGCTGGCGGCCATACGTAGAGGTGAGTGCGTTCCTCACACTTCTGATCAGGTTAATCACACCGTCTACGGGACGAACAGGTTCGTGAGTACGTTTGTGTTCAGTAAAGGTGCCAATTTAAACATTTGTCTCTTCAGAATAATTCATTTTTGTTGACAAATGTCCAGTGGTTATACATTTAAAATGCAAATAGAACACATTGACGTTTGGTACGGCATTCTAAATATCTGGTCAACCGTCCTCCCGTCATCCCCGCTACGTCCACCCGTCCCGCCGCGTCCTCCCCGTCCTCCCTGCTACATCCTCCCGTCCTCCCCACCATGTCCTCCTCGCTACATCCTCCCCGTCATCCCCGCTACGTCCTCCCGTCCCGCTACGTCCTCCCGTCCCGCTACATCCTCCCCGCTACATCCACCCGTCCCGCTACGTCCTCCCTTCTACATCCTCCCGTCATCCCCCCTACGTCCTCCCGTCCTCCCCGCTACTTCCAACCGTCCCGCTACACCCCCCCACCTCCCCCTCCTCCCCGTCCACCCTGCGACATCCTCCCCGCTGCGTCCTCCCTGCTCTACACCATCCAGGTATCCAGCTGAGGAAGGTGCAGGAGCAGAGGGAGCAGGAAGCGAAGAGGGAGCCCGTCGGCAACGACGTGGCCACCATCCTGTCGCGCCGTATCGCAGTGGAGTACAGCGAGTCCGACGACGACTCCGACATCGACGAGAACGAGTGGTCCGACTAAAAAAGAAAACAAAAAGAAATGATAATAAGAGAGAGAGAGAGCGATTGGGTTGGGGCGGGTGGGGTGCGGGGGGCCGGGTGGAGGTAACAGAGTGTGTGAGGGGGAGAAATGTGACACTGAGGTGGAAATGAAGGGGTTTGGTTAGTTTTTAATGTTCATCATTAACATTTGAAAAATGAATAAAAATCAATCACATACATTCACAACAACAACAACAACAACAACACACACACACACACACACACACACACATACTCCAGATCACCTGTTGGAACGCTCGGCAACAGGTTGATTTTTCAGCTTGCTTGGTTGCCCCTGACGACGACGCCTATTCTGGCGCCGAAACCCCAGAGATTCTTGTGCCTGACCACCCTGGGTGTATGGCACGATAAATACTGACACCATTACACCCAACTGATTAACCAACATTATCACGTGTCATTAAAAAAGAGGTTTACTTGTATATGAAAAATCATAATTCAAAATACAGGCTAGTTTTTCCTGATTTGTATAATTGTGACGGATGTAAACAAATCTTGAGCTGCATCAGGAACCGGTAAGACATTTGGATTTAAATTCTATCGATGAAGAAAGTTCAGTTCTCCGAGTTTTGATTTTGTTGGCGTGGCAACGACTGTTTACACGACGTGGTTTGTCTCGTATAATTTACATTTTCATTTAATCTTGTGCTCACAACGGGCAGTCCGGTTGAGATCAAAACAACAACAGACACAATTTACATAAACAAAACTGTGGCTCTGCATGAAGAAAAATAATTAAAAGTAGCATTCAAAATGCTGAGGTAAATATCTCGATTTTTATTTTATTTTTTTCCTTACAAAAAAATGAAATATTTCGATTGGAAAACTGTAAAAATTGTAGTTTCCGTTGTAACGTACAGTATAAAGTTCAAACGTCCTTCATGCAGCGGGCCGACTGCACGTTGGGGAGTGTGATGCCGATTCTCAAAATGAAAGTTAAACGTTGTTAGAAAACCAAACTCCCAGAAGCCGGTGGAGTTTGTGACGTCAGAAGTTCTCCCGCAGAGATGAGTGTAATAAAACTGTGACGAAAGACGCCACCCGCCCGGGACGACGCTGGTTTGGGAAAACAAGCGCCGCCAGCCTGCTTTTTTTTTTAAATTTTATATATTATAAGTGACGACTCGTCATTTCGGCCTCCATATCGGCGCGCGGAACGATTTTAAAAACAAGCCGACGAGCTCCTGCCGTCGTTTTTCTTTCTTTCTTTCTTCCTTCCTTTTTTTTTTTTTTCATTTTTTTTTTTTTCATTTTTCCAATTTTTCTAGTCATTCCTAACTAACGTTTCAGCCGGTGACTGTGTGCTGTGGTTTCTTGGTCTTGACAGTAACGCTTCCACACTTTAACCACGGAGCGGCGCCGCTCTCGCAAAGCTCGTCATTCCCCCGGCCCGGGGTCAGAGGTCAGAGGTCACGCCCCGCTCCTCCCCCCCGGGTCGACACGCCGCCGTCCGCGGAGGCTTTGCGAACGCAGCCCCCCCCCCCCTCCCACCTCACCCCCGGACTATAAATACAATAAGTGTAAGAGAATTTGCGACAGTGATATACAGTATATTATCTCTTCTCTCTTTTCGGTATAGGTTTGGCTAATCCTCAGTGAGCTGAGTGGACTGTAGTGTTTTTATAACGTGCTTTTTCTTCTTTTCTTTTTTTTTTTTTCAAACGTGCTGCGGTGAATTGTTCACTTTGCTTTATTTTTTTTTAGGGTTTCATGAACTGTCTAGGGCCGCGATCGAGGTACCAGATAAAAACCGGTTGTGTCAGAGAAGCCAGTTGAAGTTGCATTTCATTTTCACCAGATGAACCCAATCTTAATAATCTGACTCTTGAGCCGAAGCAAAATCTCCCCACGAACAAAGCGTTTTACTTTTCCCAGCCGGCGGGAATTTCTTCCCGAATCGTGTTTTTTGGTGACGCAAAGCATTATGGGAAGAGGGGGGAGTGTTATTCGTCCGTTTGGTGGCGCTGCAGCGAAGATATACACCGATGCCCTTTTCAGTTTGTATTTATTTGTCCACTCTATTCGAGCAAACGTGCACTTTCTGAACAGTTTCCGACATCGCGGGAGTCCAGTCCCACTATTTTATATTTTAAATGATCCTATTCTTCTAATGTTGCCTCAGATTAATAAATTACCGGCCGTTAGCCACATTATCCTCCATTTGTAAAACGGCAAATGCTAAATTGAACATGTATTTCCACCTCGATTGACATCTTCCACCACGTTTGGCCCGTTTTTTGTTGTTGTTTTTTTAACCCACATTTCCAGACGTTTAATTACTGGATTTGAATCGAACCGATAATAACGACCGAATCGCCAGAGATCCGCCGTCCGCCGCGCATCCGAGACCGTTTCAGACCCCTCGGGTTTGAGGATTCGGCCGATTTTGGTTCTTTTTTCTTTTTTTTAAAGACGGGACGATTTTCGACGGCGACCGGGTCCGGGCGTTCGATTTCAACGGCAGCATCGCTCCGCTGAAGAACAACGAAAGGACCGGACGGTAACGCCGACGGGGAAGGGGGGGGGTTCTCGGGGTTCCGAGCGATTGTCCGGAGCGGGATTTAAGGAGCCGAGACGAACCCTACGATCGAAGCGAAGAAGAAAAAAAAAAAACTACTGATGGCAACTGATGGTCGCGACTGTTTACGCCGTGGTTACGCCGTGGAACCGTCGACGTACTCGGTCAGGAAATGTACCGGCTATCTGTGGATTAAAAAAAAAACAAACACAAAAAAATGTTGGTTTTTTTTTTTCACGCACCTCCTAAGAATGTAAAAGCTGCGACTTTCAACTTTCGCCACTTCCCGTCTTCTTCGATGTCCCGACGAAGGCCGAGATTTCCAACCGCCGCCGCACCCTGCGTATCTATTGGCTCTACTGGCTTCTAAGAAAACGTCATTGTGTTGAAAATGTGAGAAATGAATCATGTTGTATAGACTTTATTTTTTTCTTTTTTTTGGTTCTTTTTTCGTTTTCTTTTTCTTTTTTGGGGTTAAGGCAGTCTGTAAAAGTGAAATACATTTTGGGGTAATATAACCTAGACAATGAAACGAAGTAAAACTGTGTATCGCGCACTAAAATCAACTGTAAGCAAGTATGCATGTAACTATAGACAATAAATGGTGAACGAAACTGTGTGC
>NW_027210672.1:1150000-1167500 GCF_029030835.1 Brachyistius frenatus | reverse complement strand
TTATTTTTTCGGCTCTCGTCTCCCCCCCCCCCCCCCCCCCCGCACTTTTTTTTTATTTTTTTTAATCTGCTTTCAGGGAAACTATTTTTAGACGGCGCCTGACCGACTCGCTTCCTGCAGGCCGAAGGATAGGGAAAATGTTCGACGGGAGGAGGAGGAGGAGGAAGGAGGAGGAAGTGTTAAGGATGGCAAAAAAAAAAAAGGCAATATGTATCGAGGAATGTTTGAAACGGCGAGAGATGTGCGAGGAGCTGGAGAAAGAAGGAGCGGGAGGGACGGAGGGAGCGGGAGGGAGGGGGAGGGAGGTTATCTTCGACAGGATGAGTGGGAGGAAAAAGTGAGGGGGAGGTTTTTTTTGGAGTGGAAGGTGGGGGAACCGGGGGAGAGGTGAGGGGGGGGGGGTGTCGTCTTTGAAACGACCTGCTCTCTCCGAGACACGACTCAGACAGAAGTGACGTCACCGGAGGACCTGACGCTCGTGGTGGCGAACCGACGCCACGGGACTCCAGAAGACTTTTTTTTTTTTTTTTTTTTTTTTTTTTTTTCCACGAATGGAAAAAGTCCGAAGACAGTTTAGAGAGCGCCGATTTTTTTTTTTTTTTTTTTTTTTTTTCCTCCTTCTTCTTTTTCTGGTCTCTGCTCAGTGTAGCGATCGATGATACTATCGAAGACGAGTCCTTTTTTTGTTTGTTGTTTTGTTTGTTTTAACGTTTATCCCTTCATCCCGTCGCTCGTGACGACGGACGAAATAATACGTTCTTTTTTTTTTTTATTTCTTTACTGATTCGGACTCCGATCGACTTCAGATTCCGCGATGAGAAAAATAAGACACTGGAAAGTCGGAAAAAAAAAAAATATGGCACTTTTTCAGCATGTCTGACACACGATTACCCCCCCCACCCAAAAAAAAAAAAAAAAAAACGACTCAGAAGAGGAAGAAACGCACGCTCGCAAACAAACTCGCGCTCACAGCAGCGAACCGTGTCCTGGAACTCATGCCCTGATGAACATTACAAAAATATACATTTCTGTACAGCATTGCATAAGAAAAAAATAACACACACACACACACACACACACACTCACGCTCACGCTCACGCTCACTCACACTCACGCACAGTAGTACCTATTTTTTTTTCTTTCTCTTTTTTTTTTTTTTAAATTGAATTATAATCCTGTATAGCAGCTGACGAAACCGTTCCGCGCGTGTTTGTGTTTACAGTGAGAGTTCGTTGAGTTATGTTTCATTACAATTGGCTATGATCCCGAGTGGAGAACGCACACACGCACACGCACACGCACACGCACACACACACACACACAGTGAGTGGTCCGCTCCACTCCCGCCCCAGGAATGGTTGACTTGAGTGGTGGCATATTCACAGATGAGCGTTGTTGATCGTTCGAACCGACCACTTGACGGACGTGCCAGATGGCGGTGCCCCCCACCCCCCCCTCCATCTGAGGCAAAACCTATTTTGAACCCTTTACCGCCGACTCCCTGCGGCACCACTTCCTGCCGACCGTCGTTCTCGTCGTTTGAAACCCCCAACACGGGAGGTTAAATCGAAATGAAAGAAATCGCCGCGCTGGCTTCCTCCGTTTTGGATTCTCTCGCTTTCCTTTTCCTTAAAAAGTCAGCCGGTAACGGTCTAACCGCCGCCGCCGCCCCTCCCCGAGTCGCCGTTTCGCAAACAAGCGCGCGTTTGCTCGAGTAGAGTGGACAAATAAAAACAACCGATCGTGTGGTCCCGCCGAGAGAAAATAGAAAAAAAAAAACACGCGTCCCCCTCCCCCCTTTTAAGTTTGAATTTACACCGTAGGGGGGGAAAAAACAACAACAACAACAACAACAACAAAAAGACCTGCTTCTCGAACCGTGCGTCATTTTCGTTCGTGCGTACGTGTTCTTTGCTTTCGTCCCGCGTTGTGATTTAATCTGGCGGAAAAGGGTCGAATTTGGAAGTGACCTCCCGTCGGTCCCGAAACTACCTTTTTGTTTGTTTGTTTGTTTGTTTGTTTGTTTGTTTGTTTTTCCCCTCTGGACGTGGAGTCGTTTTATCGTTTCGAAGCTACGAGGAGCCCGTCCGGTTTGTCACGAACTATTTTCCCACCTCCCGCCGCGTGCACGTTACCGGCGCGCCGAAAAGCTTTCCTCTCTGAGGTCGTCCGGCGTGAGGAGCGTCTCTGCCGATCATAGAAACGCAGGTGAAGGTTGGCCACGGATCCCTCCTCCCTCCTCCTCCCTCCCTCCTCCCTCCTCCTCCCCGGCACTACATTCTCCGCACATTAGGCCGGCTCCCCCGGTTGCCGTTATTACCGAGACCTCATTAACATTAGCTGGATTTAACTTGCATGATGCCCTTCCAGCGGGGAAGTCGCTCCGTCCCCTGATTGGCTGCGCGTGACCCCGAGGTCGCGTTGAAGCGCGTCTCCTCCAACCCCTCCCCTCCCCCGGGGGGGGGCGTTTCTATTTCAGGCCGAGTCACCTCGCCCCTCTCTCGCTTCTTCATTAACCCGCCCGAGCCTTTCGGAGGGGCCCCGGGACGCGGCTCTGCGCTGCTTTCTTCAAGGCGGGGCGGGAGCGCGCGTGTGTGTGTGTGTGTGTGTGTGTGTGTGTGTGTGTGTGTGTGTGTGTGTGTGTGTGTGTGTGTGTGTGTGTGTGTGTGCGTGTGTGTGCGTGTGTGTGTGTGTGTGTGTGTGTGTGCGTGTGTGTGCGTGTGTGTGTGGAATATCCAGCTGCCGCTGACGAGCTGCCGGCGGGGTAACGGAAACGGAAGACGTGCCGCCGGAGCCAGAGGGACGTTAAGACCGGGCGACGCTCGCGCCGTACGAATGCGTCGTACGTCATGATGAGACGAAGTGTGGAAGATATTAAAACAAAACAAAAAATAAAAAAAAAAAATGTAAGAGTCGCCGTCGTGAAGTCCCGATTCAAAAGGCGACCGGGTCGGTTACGGGTCGTGCATCGGCTCGGCGAAGTGTTACGATTCGATCGTGCAAACGGAGTCCGAGCGCCGTCTCTTAAGTTCGAAAGCAGGTGAACGCCGAGGTCGCTTTGTTTGTTTCGGGGGGGGTGGGGGAGGGCGGTGGGGGAGGGGGGCGGGGCGAGAAGACGGCGGAGGATGGAGGGGGGGGACGAGGACTCCGGGACCTCGAGTGGATGTTTTGAGGACGGTCGGAGCCCCCGGTTGGAGGTCTTTCCTTCCGTCTCTTTGTTTGACTTCGAGTCCTTTTCGTTGTCCTCTTGTGAAGCCGCTTCGTCTCGTCCCCTTTAATCAAACGTGGCAACGTGAGTCACTCCCCCAGAAGAAGCGGGCAAATCAAAAGGCCTGAATGTGCATCGCGGAGCTTCGCCGTTTCGTATCCCAGACGTCGGCCGCTTCCTGCGCTACGTTGGATCGACGGCTGACTCTAAATCGCCGGTCGTCTCGTTTACGGGCGGCTTTTACGAAACGAAAGCTTCTCGACCAAAGAAGCCGAATGCATCGGAGCGGCTCGGTTTACCTTTTTTTTTTTTTTTGGGCCCCGATTCCGACAAATAACCGAGAAAGGTGACGTGTCGGCTGTCAAGACGCCAAAACAAACAAAAAAACTCCAATGGAGCTGTGACGGTCCCTTCAAGCCGGGTCTCAACGTTCCCTATCTACATGGTGTTAAGAGAACAGTGTAGCCTACTTTCCAGCATGTTCTCTCTCTCTCTCTCTCTCTCTCTACCCCCCCCCCCCCACCACCACCACCACCACCACCTCCACCACCTCCACCGCCGCCCCGCAGCAGAGAGCGTTCCCAGGGTGGCAGCGGCTCTGCAGTGGCGCTGTCCTTGGTGCTGAATTCAGCTCTCTCCTGCTTCACAGTCGCGGCGGCAGAAGCCTGAGAAACCCTTCTTTTTTTTAAATTTCTCTCCCTCTCTCTCTCTCTCTCTCTCTCTCTCTCTCTCTCTCTCTCTCTCTCTCTCTCTCCCTCCCTGATGCGGAGCAGATTTGATTTCATCACGCCCGGGACAACACACGGCAGCCTAAATATGGAAATCCCTCTCTAGGTTTCTGCAAACTGGGTGAGGGGCGGGGGAGGGAGGGGGAGGGAAGGGAGGGTTGTTATCTGTGCATTAGGAGCACCGGTAGGTTAGATTCTGGATTTTTTTTTTTTTTAAACGTTTGAGGAGGGGTGGCTTGCGATTAGGAGTTGTGTTCTTTTTTTTTTTTTTCTTCTGAATTGTCACTTTATTTTTTTTTTTGTGCGCCAAAATGCAGCCGAAATGCAGATTTGTGCTGTTGGCATTGGGAGGGGAGGGGTGGGGGGGGGGGCACAACCGGCGAGCGTCTAGTTTCACTCTCGGCACACCCACGAGTTCATCATCGCGGCGCTCTCTGCCTACGGGCTCGTTAACTACTTGATCTGCACCAGATCGAGGGACCGCAGTCGTTGAAGAGACGTTTCAAGGGAGTTTTTTTTTTTACCGTTGTTGTTGTTGTTGTTGTTGTTTTTTTAACCCCCGTCGTGAGAAGACCGCAAAGACACCTCGTCGAGAATAGCCAAGGGTCACCCGTCGTGTATATTTAGCTCGTCGTATTTTTAGCCGCGCGGCGCTTCATTTCAAACGCATCGGCGAGGCGACGCCGCGCGACCGACGGTATTTCAAGACCGCTTCGCTCCTTCTGATCTGCTGCCCCCCCCCCAAAAAAAGCTCAGGTCCTAACGGGGTGGGGGTGGGGGGGGGGGGATTTAGTACGTTCCCCTTCGTGAATGTGCTGCTCTCCAGAAGTAGGCCTCGCCTCCTCGCCTCCTCGCTGGCCCCGGAGGAGGTCGACCCCCGCAGCCGCGCCGCGAGAGTCCCGTAATGAACCCTCCCTGCGGTCGGTCTCTCGCCCCCGGGGCTCTACCCCAACCCCCCCCCCTCCCCCTCCTTCCGCCCCCGACTCGGCGTCCGGCGGACGCGCCGGGGCGGACGCGCACCCGTCCCCCGCTACACGTCGCTGGAGGTCCTGGGCCGTAGCGAGAGGTTGGACGGGACGCAGCCGCAGCAGGCCAGCCACAGCGACTTCTGGATGTCCGGGTTCCGGAACGCGTAGATGACGGGGTTGATGACGGAGCAGCAGGTGGCGGGCAGGACGGCGGCGTAGGTGTACATCACCGGGTAGCTGGAGTCGGCCACTATGGAGTACATGGCGAACGGCAGCCAGCACGCGCCGAAGGCGCACAGGATGGCCGACAGCGTGGAGACGCCTTTGGTGGTGGAGATGGCCACGAACTGGTGCTGCACGGCGATCTGCTGCGCGTGGCGGAAGGCGATCTTGCAGATCTGCAGGTAGAGCTGCATCATCAGGGCGAAGACCAGCAGGAAGGCGACGGCGAGCGCCACGGCGTTGACCTTGGTGACGGGCCGGCAGACGCTGCAGGCGGACTCGTCCCCGAGGCAGTTCCAGCCGAGCGCCGGCAGCAGGCCGAGCGCGAGGCTGGACGCCCAGATGAGGGCCACCATGACGTAGGTGAAGGTGACCGTCCGCTCGGTGTGGTAGGTCAGGGCGTTGTACAGCGACAGGTACCGGTCCACCGTGATGGCGAGGATGTTGAGCACGGACGCCGAGAAGGCCGAGATGAGCAGCCCGACCGACAGCAGCGTCACGAACTCCACCGAGCCGTCGACCAGGTAGGCGAAGACAAAGTTCAAGATGAGGCCCAGGCCCGCCAGGAGGTCGGCCGCCGCCAGCGAGCCGATCAGGACGAACATGGGGGCGCGGAGCGTCGGCGTGTAGAACAGCACGGCGATGACCAGCGCGTTCTCGCAGGAGATGAGCGTCCCCGTCACGCAGAGGGCGATGTCCCAGGGGCTGACCTCCCGGACGGCGACGGCGGCGTTCGACGGCCGGAGGTCGGGGGTCAGGGTTCGCACGACGGGCTCGGAGGAGGAGTTGGAGGGGTCCTCGCCGAGGCTCCACGAGGTGGAGGAGTCGAAGGGGTCGAGGGGCGAGGAGGAGTTGAGGCTGCTGCCGCTGCTCATGGCTGCCGCGGCGGCCAAGGAGAGAATCATAGCTGGAGAAAGGAGAGAGGGGAAGAAGAGAGGGAGGGGAAAGGTGAGAGGGAGGAGGTGAGAGGGAGAGTGGGCAGGTGGGGAGGTGAGAGGAAGGAGGTGGTAGGTGGGCGGGAGGGAGGACGTGAGAGGAAGGAGGTGAGGGGAAAGGTGGGCAGGAGGGAGGAGGTGAGGGGGTAGGTGGGCAGGAGGGAGGAGGTGAGAGGGGAAGGGTGTGAGAGGGAAGAGTGGGCAGGAGGGAGCAGGTGAGAGGAAGGAGGTGAGAGAAAGGAGGAGAGGGGAAGGAGGTGAGGGGAAGGAGGTGAGGGGAAGGAGGTGAGAGGGAAGAGGTGAGAGGAAAGGTGGGCAGGAGGGAGGAGGTGAGAGGAAGGAGGTGAGGGGGTAGTTGGGCAGGAGGGAGGAGGTGAGAGGGGAAGGGTGTGAGAGGGAAGAGTGGGCAGGAGGGAGGAGGTGAGAGGGAAGGAGGTGAGAGGGGGAAGAGGTGAGGGGAAGGAAGTGAGAGGGAGGAGGTGAGGGGGAGGGTGGGCAGGAGGGAGGAAATGATTCAAGAAGGAGGAATCAATCAGGCAAATACATGTAGATACAAAGTTGGTCAAAGAAAAAGTAGCAAGGAACAAAAAAGATGGAAAAAGGACAGTTCAGAGAAGAGGAGGGAAAACTGGAGATGAAGGGGGAAATAAATATCAGTGGATGAGAGGTTGAATAAAAAGTAGAAGGTCCCCCCCCAAAAAAATAAAAATAAAGGGCAAATGAGTTGAAAAGAGTCAAAAATAGAAAACAGGTGAAGTCCACGGAGAGAGGGACTAAAGAAAAGCCAGAGTTTGAAAAAGAAGAAGAGAAGGAAGAGAAAATGGGCAAATGATGCGAGATCACGTTTTACGTCGAGAAGAGAAGATGACGACGGAGAGGAGAGGTCGTGATTAAAAAATAAATAAAAAATAAATAAAGTGGCGAAGGAAGGAGTTCGAGTGAGCAAAGAGGGAGAAGGAAATAAGATGCGAGACGAGAGAGGGAGACAAAACAGAAGAGGAATGCGAAAAAGAGATAAAAAAAAAAAAAAAAAAAATTTTAAAAAGCGAGATGTTTTTCGTCCGTCCTCCTTTAATTAAAGGGGCCAATTCAGACTTTTCTTCTTTTTTTTTTCTTTTTTTTTCCAGTTTTTCTTCATTCATTTATTCGCTCACGCGCTCATTCATTCATGAAAACATCCGTGCACTTGACCCCCTTAAGCGCGCACGTCACGAGCAGCTCCCACGCGCCGCGCTGACAGGTAATTAGCAAAGCACAATAGCAGGTGTGGACACGCGCGCGCAAAAAAAAAAAAAAAAAACCACGCATAAGGGGAGAGTAATCCGTAACTGACAGTAATATTTCTTCCATTTTGGCTTCTGGGCAACGTGACAAGAGCGAGCAACCCACACGCACGCGCGCACACACGCACAAAATAAACAACACAATTAAATCACCTAACAGCCAGTAAAGATGAAATGTGGCGCATCCCTACCGAACAGGTGCCGGAAAAAGACGATGATGTTCAATTTCCTCACAGTCAAAACCATCATCAACTAAATTCTATTTTTAGAGCATCTCTAAAAATGGTGCATGACGTCCCGGGGCAGGCGCGGTGCGAGCTGCTGTCCTATTCACTGGTGGCGCGTATGAGCGCGCGTGCCCGGACCACGCGTCCGTGCGCGCCCGCGCGTGCGTTGCGCCCGCGTTTGCGTTTAAAAGCTCGTTAATTCGGATTCTGATCCACATATGCCGCTGTGCGCGCAGACGCGCGCGCACACACACACACACACACACACACACACAAATCCAGGCACGGGGCTAATTTTAGCTCCGCTATCGGAGCAGCCAGCGCGCGCGCGCGCGCGCCAAAAGGATGTGGAGCTCCATTCATAAAAAAAAAAAAAAAAAAATGTCTCCCCTCTCACACCTCCCACCTCAACCTCCCCACACACCCTTCCTTCACCCTCCCTCCCCCCCGCCCCTTATTTTTCATCTCCTCTCCCGCTCTATATGCCCCTCTACGCGCGCGCACACACACACATACACACGCGCTCGCACCGTCAGTGACTGCAAACGGCCGAGGAAGGTCACCACCACCACCACCGCCACCACCACCAAAAGCCCCGCAGGGGGGGTGGGGGGGGGGGCTCACAGCCCTGCGGTAACGGAAGCTCGTGCAGCCCGCAGCACCCCTGCGTTCAAACCTCCAGCAGCGCGTTCAGCAGTCACGAGCTATTTAAAACAAACAAATAAATAAATAACAATAAAAACCCCGCAGCTTGTCTAACCGAGTCCGCGTGTGCTTCAGCAAAAAGAGAGAACAATAAATACCTCGATCAGTTTCATTCAGCTGCAGCAGTGCAGTCCCTGAGCCAGCGCGGGAGAGAGGGAGGAGGGTGGAGGGAGGAGGGATGGAGGGATGGAGGGAGGGATGGATGGATGGAGAAAGTAGGGGACCACGCCACGGAGACAACAACAACAAAAAAAAGGAGAGAAAATTACCAGCTTCCTTGTCTTCTTCTTCCCCCTGAAGGAAACCAGGACACCTCTCTTGTCCGTTGTCCTCCACTTTGCGTTGTAAATATTTTGTTGTTGTCTTTGCCTCTTTTGCGTGTGTGTGTGTGTGTGTGTGTGTGTGAAGGGTTTCCCCCCCCTCTCGCTCTCCCCTTTTCTCCCCCAGTCAGCGGCGCGCACTATATTCCTCGGTTGGCATGGTTATTAGCCTTCTGTCGGCAGCTCCGTCCTCGCGCTGCACATCCTCGGCCCCTCATTGGACGCGCCTGTCGTTCTCCTCGTCTGACGTCAGAAGTCTCCGCTCCTCCAGTCGCCGTCATCACGGCCGGTGTGTGAATCACGGAGAGAGGGAGAACGGATTAAAACAGTCACCCTCAGTCAGGGAACTTTACGCGTGTTTGAAATAGTTTGAGTTTACCGTTTAGCCTAGTTTATCAATATTAGTCTAAAACTATCATCATTATTATTATTATTATTATTATTATTATTATTAGCCTATTATTGCTATTAAAAAAAACACCCTCTTTAGGCTATTTTAATGGGAGTTAATTGTGCTCGGTGGAGGGACAGGGCTAATAACCCCCCCTCCCCCCCTTAAGAACAGCGTGTCAGAGTTTTTGCTTCCTTTTAAAACGTCTTAAAGGTGAAACTGCTCATCCCTCTTGCTCCAACTTTAAAATTTGCGTCACTGTAAAGAAAAAAAAAAAAAGAAGATCTACAGAGTCTATTTCCTCACATTTTCTCTCTGCGTCTTACAAGTGCATGTGCACAGTGCACGCGGGAGGCGTGTCTGCACGCATGCAGGCAGGCATGCGTGCATGCAGTCACGCGTGCGTGCGTGCGTTTGTCGGCGCGTGCGTGCGTGCGTGCGTGCTTGTCTTGTGGTCCGCAGCACGCGGCCAGTCAAACCAGCTATATGGTGGTTATGCAATCTCGCAGCGCTGCTGGGTGTCCCACTGCATTACTCACACCGGCGCACGCGCGCGCGCGCGCGCGCGCACATATGCGCCTGCTGGTCCCATTTGTGTCGCCATGCATGAAGGCTGCGTGGAGCCGGACCACCAGCTCCGTGTTTGCAGTCAGCCGCTTTTACACCATCCGTGGCCTACATATGAAAAATGTAGTGTGTGTGCACGATCAGCTGATATTGAAATGATTGTCTGATTGCGGGATCTGCAAGTAGAATTCAAACTGAAAAGGAATTACATTTATTAGCAAATAAGGATAGAATAGGACGCGAGCAGGAAGTGTTGCGGGAGGGGGTTATCCGGGAGGAGGGGGGGGGGTTTCGTTCCAGACCGGGCCGACACCGCCTCCTCCTGCCGGGCCTCGGCGCCGCGCTCGTTTTTTGGTTTTTTTTTTTTTATTTTTGGTCGGCGCTCGAGAGCGCGATTCCGACGTTCCCGCTGCGTCCTCGTCGGCGTTTGGATGCGGAAGGAATTCTCGGCACGGCGTCGACTCCTTCCAAACGTCTCGTTGGCCGTTCGCGAGTTCTCGATCACGAAGACCCTCAGACGTTGCAGTTCGTTTCACCAAATTTCGAGATATCGCTGTTCACCTTTTGAACGGTGAGATAAAACCCCTCAAAATGGCAGCTTTTTCTTTTTTTTTGTTGTTGTTTTTTTGCGTGTGCTCAACCTCGGCCGTCGCGATGCAAACCGCCTCCTTCCACGTGTTAAAAAAAAACAAGACCACCGCTGGTATTTCTCTCCAGACTCGGCCTCCCTCTCTCTCTCTCTCTCTCTCTCTCTCTCTCCAGCTGGAGCTGGATTACAACATCGCACCTTTCGTGCAGGAAACTCCCCGGTCCGGCCCACGCGCTCTGCTCTCCGCCAACCTCTCCCCCCCGCCCCCCCGTCCTTTGTCTCGTCGTCTTTATTTTCCTCCTCTCGCCGCCTCGACTCCCCGGCGTCGCCTCGCGTCTTCTTCATCTCCCTCATTCGTTGTCGAAGCCCACAGGCCGAAGGATAAATTGAGAAGGAAAAGAAAGCTGTTGGTTTCATTTGATGTGCAACAGACACACACACACGCATGCACGCGCACGCACACACGCGCACACACACACACACACACACACACACACACACACACACACACACACACTCCCTTTTTTTTTTTTCTGTTTTAGTGGCCGGCGTTGTGTATGAATCACCCCACATGATTAGAATACAGATGAAATGCGCGTGTATTTTTCATTGACGCCCTCCCCGTGTCCGACTTCATTCATCTTTCCAGCGAGGCACCATGGGTAAATTCTGAGCCGTTACATCATCCTTGCTGTTTTGGTATGCTTTGGAGCGGAGAGGCCGGGTCCGTCTCCCTCTCCCTCCCTCCCTCCCCCCCCCTCTCTCTCTCTCACTGTCTTCTGCGACGCTTCGCTCTCGTGCGTGCGGTGATGACAAAGCATGCCCAAGTCAAACTGCGTTACATCACTGAAGCGTTTCCAACACCAGGCATTTTGTTCTTTTGCCTCCCCCACCCCCCTCCACCTCCCCCCCCTCCCACAGAACGACCAGTTCCCCGCCTCCTCCTCCGGGATGAAAGTCAGAGGAGGGCAGACGATCCGCGTGGTAGGAGATGGAGTGGCGTCACCAGGGTCGTACATTATATTCAGGGCAGGGGCTCGTGCCCACGCCGTCACGTCGGGCGCGTAAAAAGCGACACCGCGCAGAGAAAAGTGTAGGAGGGCAAATGTGGGAATACACTTACGCTTCTGGTCGGGTTCTTTTGGGGGGGGGGGGGGGGAGAGAGAGCGGGGCTTGATTGGTTGCTGCCACATTTGCTGGGAACATCTCAGCGGTGGGAAAAGTGGATGACTAATACCACTCCCACCCCTTCACCGCCACCTCGCATTCACATACACCTCACACACACACACACCTACACACCTACACACACACACCTACACACACACACCTACACACTCCTGCGTGAAAAGGGCCAGCGGGCTCCCCTTGATGACGATGCTTGAAGGAAAATCCACCTCATACTTGGTGTTCACCGTTTAGGGTCATTAGTGCTTGAGGGACTTCAGTATTTATACCGAGTGATATCTGAAGTGCTTTGTAGAGGCAGGCAGCTCGACTTTTCGGGGTCAGTTTCATAATCTCTGACGGCAGCGCTTTAACAGGAATTGTTGGATACGCGTAACAAGTTCGGGCGCAACTTTTTCAAGCTGTTAAACAGTTCGTTGTTCTGCACCGCTGTGTGCTGTGTTCTCTCTCTGCTGTCCCTTAACCCAACCTGTCGAGGCAAATGGCCGCCCGCCTCTGAGCCTGGTTCTGTCGGAGGTTATTCTTCCTGTTAAAGGGGAGTTTTTACTTCCCGCTGTTGTTTAAAGTGGGAATTGTTGGGTTCTTTTGTTTAAAGCTGTAAACGGCTGTTGTTAGGACTTTACTATGTTACGTCCCCAGAAATAACTTTCATTTGATGCTATATAAATAAATTGAATTTACTTTTTCTTTACCAGTTGTTGTTTTTTTACAATGTAGGACAATACTGTAGACATTAACACCACGAAAGAACACATATAGAACATATGCTTGATATTTTAGAGTCCTCTGAATACCCACTGTTTGCCTTGCTGGCAGCTTTCAATGATATATCGACAGGAGACTGTATATCGTCTTAGATTCTAAATATAAGCGCCGTTTGAGTTAGTTTGTGATGATTCGGACGGCAGAGGAAAAGAAAAGCAAGAAAAACAAGTGCATCAGCACGCTTCATGCGGGAACTCTTTCAAGACTGTTAGAAAAGCTTCAGTTGACGACCTCACGAGGCCGGCTGGGAGAACGACGAGCGCACGATGCAAGTTTTTACAGAAAAAGGTGGCTGTTTTTTCTGCCTCCGACATACATTTTAAATGAGTTCTGTCACAAGTTTCGATGTCTTCAGTGTTGTTCTGCGATGTAGAAAATGGTACAAAATGATGAAAAATGTCCGAATGTTTCCCCGGTGCCGTCAGAAACGGTACAAAGGTGTTGGGCAACTGTACAAAATCATAGAAATTCAAACGTCAAAAGTTTCGGATGTAAAACTGCTGCATCCCTGGCCCAGATCGAGCAAACGACGCATGTTGTCGCACTGAGGGGTTCCTGCATCATTTACGGGCCACGATGTTGTTGTTTTTTTTTCTTGTTTCGTCTTGTTTCACCAGAGCTGAGGTCTTCAAGAGCTCTGCTCGACACCGAATCGCACGCTGAATCACCAGTGGCACTGTTGTCTTTATTTGAGTTTTTTTTTTTTTTGTTTTGTTGTTTTAGCACGGAGAGACATGCATAATTCAGAGCGCCGCTGTAGGATTAAGAGGAGGACACCGACTTCTCAGACCCACCAAATCCCCGCAGCGCCGTCGGCATGTGCGATTCTGTAGTTAGCAGCGGCTCCGGGGAGCCATAACTCTGCTTCGATCAAAGGTCTCAGTGAAAGGTCAAGAGGGAGAGGGATGGCTGAAGGAGAGCGAGAGCGCCAATTGATGGGCTACAGAGAGCCTTCGGTCGATGGAAAATGGAAATGCTCCTCTCCGCTGTCAAAGCGAGGCCTGAAATGAGAGCTGCCGTGATAACGATGAGTTGGACTGACGGCGCTCCGAAAGCGTTCCACGTTGTGCATTTCCGAGGTGTTTGTGAAGTCTTACAAACTGCCAGAGAGAGCGACTTTACACACCAACTCGGTGGGTGTACGTGCGTTTGTTGGCCTCCGACTTTGTCAGGAACTCATCTTCTGTCTGTTGTTTTTCCTCCGGATCTTCTTTTACTTTCGTCACTCTGTGATAACAATGAATTCTCGAAGCGCTTTATCTTTTGCTTCGGTTGACAGTTTTAACTGCGAGAACTGAATCTTCAGACCAAACTGTCCGCAGACAAAAGTTAGCGGCTGGGAGGTGAACGCAGGGGGGCATTTAGCAGATAAAGAGCCAGATATCTTTCTCAGGAGTTGGTGGAGACCAAAACGGAGCTGGAAGTAGAGTTAATATTGGACCGGACATTGAAGGCCACATGTAAAAAAAAAAAAAAAAGATGCGGCCCAGATTCACGGCAAATCATGTAATACACCCATTCGTCCACTGGAGGACGCCCTGTCAGTGGAACGTCATGTACAACCCATAGACTGTATATAAAAGTGGGCCTGGCTTTCTTGTCTGAAAAGTGAGGCAGAGATGGAAAAGCCTTAAGCTGCAATACCCCCGAGGGCCACTAGGGGTTGACTCAAAAAAAAAAAAAATCTCCAGCTCCATAGGCTCCCACTCAATTCAGTTATTTTGGAGATGTTTGCCAAAGTCACTACTTTTTAGCAGTTTCCTGGCGGTCCATCATTAATTAGAAAATACGTTTTTCTTGGTGTGTCTGTTTGATTGACAGGCCCGTGGTGCAGTCGGGTTTCCTCCGTCGGTGGGCGGGGCCCAGTGTCCTCAGGTTTCGAATCAGATTCGAAATTCCGCTCCCCTCCACCCCAGCTCGTCCAAATATGGGCACTTTCATGGCTCCAAACCGCTCAGAGCCAGCAACAAGGCGACGGCCAAAATCCGAAAAGTAGGCCTCATAATGGCAGATCAGAAACCAATTTGTGGTCGGTTCCCGCTTGGCACGACGACATGTGACCACGGTCCAAGAAAGAGTTCATGTGATGAATTACAAAGTTCCAGTAGTTTGGGGGAAGTTGGACAGATCAAACCCAGGACTTTGACCCAGAAGGCTTCAAGTTTATAGATGTCTTTTAAAGAAATATTTTCCGAACCCTTAAAGAAAAGGTTTTCCTGCGGCGTCTCTGTAACCGGCTTCAACACGTCCACCGCAGCTGGTGACTGCCATTATCGATGCTGCTTGCGATCCCACCAGGATCAGCAGCGTCCCAGAAGCAGTCCTCTGCTCCACTTCCCCTAAAAATACACGGCTAGTCTATTTTTGACGGAAGCCAGATGGAGGCAGAGCGGAGCTGCACCGAGCAGATCATCCGGGCAGGAGGTCGTATATCACATCTCTCTTATCGATGTTTGCAGTCCTGGTCTTTCAAATTGGACCAAAGACGGCAAACTTTATTAACTTTGTCTGTGTGGGCTACGGCAACAACAAAGCGGGAAAGAACGGCAGAATCTGAAAGGCGACGAAGTGGTTTTAGTCGCTTTGCCGAGGCACTCGGTTTTTCACGCCCAGGCGAGGCGAACGTTTGCTACCGGGCGACCAAAACAAAATGCTTACCGTTCACGTCGTGCTCGGTGAAGTTGAAAGTGCACAAAGAAGTGTCGCGATAAACAAACAAGTGGACGAGGCCCAGTCAAAGAAAAGCGCAATGTAGAGCTGAGGGATGTCACCTTATCGTTGTCGTCGTCACTTTAACGCGCCTTTAGACCCGTTCATGGCACCAGTGGCAGTCAGATGGCGTCGGACAAAGTGGAATTCCTGTTTCTATGGTTACCCGCACTTTAACCTTGCGTGCTGATTTAGAACAGTTGTTAAACTATTGACAGCAATGACGCTGTATGTTTTCATTCGGTTATATCATTTGAATGGTCGCCCATCTGAAGTGTTTTCCATCGCCATGGTGTAATGTACAAAAAGAAATGCACATATTTATCCGAAATAAGGATTTATTATCACTATGAACGCTCAAGTGTTGGTTGAAACTGCCCTTTAGTGTGCCGCGGTTCAGTGACAGAACGGTTTTGATCTTGGTAATGATGTTGTTCGTGTGTCTTGTGTAGGATCTTTTCTCTGCACTCTCCACGTAAATAGTCCTCTCGATGCTTTAATTATGGGGAAAAAAAATTAGAATTATGGACACGCATGCACGTATTTTCATAGAGACTATAATATGTGTAAGAGAGCGGGTGAGAAAACGGAGAGTGGTATGGAAAGAAGTTTGTGTAAAATGAGATCGCGTGATTGTAGGCGTGCGTCCTCGTCTTCCGCATGTGGCAGGGACATAAGGTCTGTCAGATTTGTTCGTGTAAATGTGTGAAGACCAACAGTTTGTTGACACGGCAGAGGTCAGGAAGTAGCAGTGTGCATGCGTGTTTGTTTCTTTTGTTTACATTTTGGTGCAAAAGCAAACTTTCAAATTCCAAACACGGTTGCTGTGGGCGCATTCCTTTGGTAAGTCGTCGGTGAATAACGGCGGAGACAATATCACGACTTCTGGCAGGTATCATATATGAAAAATGAAGAAGTATTTTAAACTGCAACACCACCGAGGGCCACTAGGTGGGGGCGGCTCCAAATAACCTCCACTGACTCCCGTTCGACTTCTGGTGAAATACAAATTGTTTTCCACGCGTTCTTGCGGTGTTGTTAGCTAAATGACCTCCTTATTAGTTTTCCATCTGAAAAATAATCGCGTCGGTTATTTTAAAAATGTGCCTCAAAAAGCCGTGTGTTTGGGAGCGTGTCTGTTCGTTTGACAGGCCTCGTGGTTTCCGCTGCTATTGGGCGGGACGTAATGCCGTCGGGTTTCCAATCAGATCGAGTCCGATCCACCAGCTCGCCCCCCCTCCCAGCGCGCGTCCAAACATGGTCACTACCGGCTCCAAGCCGCTCCGAACGAGCAAAGATGGCGCCGCCCAACATTCGGGCTCGAGGCTTCAATGGGTGACATCACTGTTTCGTTGCCGCTTGGTTTTAGTGTTTAGTACTGCAGTGCTTCCCAGCCTTGTGGTCAGACCCTTTCGAAGGATGTCAAATTCAAACTATGACATAATCTGATTTCACTTTTTTTATAAACTTTCTCAATTCAACTTTGCTTGGTCGCTGATATTTTGCCTTTATTTATATAATGAAATACAGAATTCAGCTCACCTCCCCACCCCACACATTTTTTTGCACCGTCCCTTAACGCCCATCATAATACGGGAGGAAGGGGAGAGAGGGGCGGGGGGGGGGGGATGTTCTGCCCGTCAAGGCATCTGTGCAGTCACACTGTCATCTGTTGGCCGTTGCACTCTCTTCTTCACTCTCTATGTCCATCTGCCCGTCAAGTGCAACGAGCCCTCCGGTCCCGGCACCCGCTCTTTTTCTTTTGCGCCAACTCTATCCGTCCGTCCGGTCCGTCCGTCCGTCCGTCCGTTCATGCCTCCGTCACAGCAGTTGGACTCAAGACTCTTTCCGTTTCGCTGACTGCCCTCCAGTTTTCTGGCTCAGGTCCCCTGGATGGAGCCCAGGAGCCGCAGTGGCCAGATGCTGCCCAGCTGTGGTGGCTCTCGTCTGGGCCGCTCAGTCGCCAGATGGCCTCTCACCTCTGGACACATATTGTCCTCAACATGGCTGGGGAACTCACCAGTCCATCAACTTTTGTCTTCTTTTTATTTCTCCACGGTGCTTTCTTGGTTGTCCGACATGTATACATAACATCAGTTATAAAAGCTGCTCACACTGGTTCATGAGGAACTTTCCAGCAGTGTGTATTTGGCTTTTATTTTGGGTATTTTTTGCGGCACAAAGAGTCATAAACTCTTCATCCATGACTTAAATGTCACACAGATATGAAACATGTTAAAAAAATGGGGACAATATGTGGACAAATAGCACCTAAAATGTTATCTCCAATCTGACCAGAGTGAATCGAGCATGCACATTGAAATGTTTTTAAACCACTTAAAATATTATGTGTGAAAAGATGTGATTTCTTTTAGCTTCCAAAAAAATGACTCACTCATATTTTACAATACTTGTGAAGTTAAAAAAAAAAAAGTAGAAAAGAATCATGTACTATCTGAAATGTTGGACAAATCCTTTGTTTCTTTTTATAACCATGTAGAAAAGCTGCAACTGGTCTTTTCATTTTCGATTAGTCATAACGTCTAAAGAATTTATTACGAAATATGTACAACAGTAATCGGGACTATTGACCGTCAGTCATCTCAAAGCCCAAAGTGCTCTCTTTAAAATCTCACAGTTTTGCCCTACCAAAGATATTCAATTTGTTGTCGCACCAGACGAAGACGAGCGTCAA
>NW_027210672.1:1100000-1147500 GCF_029030835.1 Brachyistius frenatus | reverse complement strand
ACACACACACACACACACACGCGTGCGCGTGTTGACGTAGGCTTATTACATTTTGGAAAATGTTGTTTATCAAAAATTGATACTTTAATCTTGCAATAATTTCAAACATATATTTTACATTTTTTTCTAACAATCTTAACTTTTGAAAATAAGAAAACCATCAGGAAAAGATGTTTATTTTCCGTTTCACTGTAAATTTCATTATTTAGTTTCAAAAAGTTAATAGCAGAAAGTCTGATAAATCAATTCTAAACCAGACCATTAACTCTGTCCCAGCTTAATCTGTACGTTTGATTCTTGGCCTCCAGACTGTATCCAGTATTGACCACAGTCTTTTCAATCAATTGGATTTTTCTCTGTTTGGTCAATCAATTTCCCCCTACATATAAACACAACGCAGCAGCTATTTATACACTCATTGATTTGCAAAGGTCACAGAGACTCATTCGAGCTGCATCAGCGTAGAAATACAGCAGATGCAGCAGAGTGGAAATCTCTTTAAACTAGTTGTAAAATCCGACAAAAAAGAACTGCAACGCCACTGCAAAATAAGTGTTTTTTTTTTATTATTGTTTAACTTGTGTTCATATGTGTAGCTGTCACAGAAATTTGTATTTTGTTTTTAATTTGTGCGAAGTCACGACTGTATGTAGAGTCTAACATGTAATCAAAGAAGACGGAGAGCCGATTGATTTTATAGTTTTCGTCAGAAAAAACTCAGAACAAAGAGTTTGGACTGAAACAATATGAAACTGGTGACTTACGGAGCAGAAATAATGCCACAACCAAATGTTCAATTTTCATATCATTGAGGACGAGCGGAGATGCTGCACCAGGTTTCTATGACGATATGACAGCTGGGCCCAAAAGCATTAAATATTCACTGCGTTGGTCACCCACCACACTGCTGTTCAGAGAAAAACAACAGTATCAGCAACTTCAGCAAATGCCATAAAAACAGCATATGTTCAATTTTATACGAGAACTCCAGCAGTTATAGTGATGGTGACTCTTGTCCCGTCTGGAGCAAATGAGGAAGTCGGGTGACGTCGTCATAGTGACCTCAAAGTGAGGAGGTTGGGGTGGATGGATGGTCAACAAAGAAGACTGCTGTTCAGTTTTTCTTTTCTATTTCTGTTATTTTATGTTTCCTATACCTAACTATTATTGTAACCACGGTGACCGTATGAGGTAGAAAATTTAAACCTCGCATACATATTTTTCTGACTTGAACTAAGCGCTTGTGCTAACTTTTTGTGATGGCAGGCACCATCCATTAATGTTGTTTTTATTTATTTTTTATAATTACAATTTTTCCATTCCGTGTATTGTTATCCCACGAAACGACGTAAAAAGAAGTGTTCACTGGTCACTAATGTCTGATTACAAAACAACTAGTGTGGTATTTAAACTGCTATTTGTGCTACTTTTTGAGTTTAACTTGAATATGAAAAACAACAACAGAAAAGCAGAGGCTGTTTTATCTTTTATTTCGTACTTTTTGAACGCAAGTAACGTCCATATCAATTATACATATAAAGCTAAACGTATAGCAACAGTAAAGTGAAATTTCACAATACCGAGATCAAGTGAAATCAAGCCAGTTTTATTTATATGGCACATTTAAAGACAACGTTCACCACACCACACACAAGATCACCAAAGTGCTCCACGACATCAAACAGGCCTAAAATAAGCAGACAGACTTGAAACATTGAAGACATTGAAGACAAAATAAGCAATACATTAACATTAAAGAAACTGAAAAACAATATTAAGTCAAACCAACGTATGAGGATATTCACGGGAAGGAAATAATACTCTAGATTTTTTTTTTTTTTTTTTTTATCAAAACGAAATTGGGCCTAATCTGGAAATGCTAGTGACGGAGAACGACAAGTTTTACTAGAGAATCGCATCATCAGATAACATGCAAATACTGACCGGCAGTCATTTACACCTGCACGACAGGAAAAACTGACTTTCGGCGTTAGATATGTCACAAACGACGGCCTGTTGCAGGTTAGATAAGGCAAAAAAAAAAGGCCTCGTGATGTGTCACAGAGCGCGTTCTCTTCCACTGCGATGCACTCCACAGGATAAAATGATGAATTGTCACGTCCGACTGTCAGTTTGGCTCCGTGGAAGGAGACGTTTCCACGGTGATGCGGTGCGGCCTGATCCCGGGACGACCTCGGCGACTACCAGCAGGCATTTTGCAGAGGACATTTTTTTTTTATGTAGAGAAATGCTCCACGGAAGTCACTTTGAAACCAGGCCACCAGGATTTCTGCAGGAAACGCAGAGACAGCAAATGTCTTCCTGCAGCCGTGGCAGCTGATGACTTACATGTATTATTTATTAAAGGACCGGAAATAAATATTAATAAGAATACTGGCCGATTTATTAACCGTTACTTATGTATTAGTTTTATTTTATGTGGCTTTTATTCATCTTGTGAGCGTTAGTCGTGAACATTCGTGTTTAGGGTGCTAATGGCTTTAACTGCATTGTCAAAGGTGTGTGGTCAACTATCGGTTAAAGGGAAATGCTAATCAAAAATGTTTTGTCAAATTCAACATAATGGAATTTCAGGGTTTCCACTCCAAGTCAAATGTCCAATTTCGCGACTTTCACTTTTCTGCAGTCTGTTTTTTTAATTTTGTATCTACGAATTCATCATTTTGTAGTCAAAGCTCTTGAAATTTACATTTTCCTGCATGTTTGCCTTCCCTGAGACGGTACAAAAAAAACAAAAAAAAGGGTGCATCTTTACTAAAGTGTTTGCTACTTGTTGATGAACGAAAAGGGGATAGAACCACTCACGCAATACGGGAAATGCATGAGATAGTGTCATAAAACAAAGGCTACGTGGTAAATATTGTATTCTGATTAACGGCAACTCAAATTTAAACATGCAAACAACCCTGATATTCCACGACTTGATCCCGAAAAATGATCAAATCCTCCGACTGTCTCTGTCTGGAAAACAGTTTTTTAAATTCTCCTGAAATTCCCACGCCTGTCGGGAACCCTGTAATTTATCCCATAATATCTGCTTTTAAAGCCCATATGAGAAGTTGTTTTGATTATAAACACCCTCGATTTTTTTTTTTTTTTTTTAATATTTAGGAGATATGGATTCATCCTCTGCAGGAAAGGCTTTCAGCCTAATCACAAGTTCCAGAAGGACTGAAATATTAATCAGCACACACTCTTAAGTTTCGTCCAATCGGAAGCTTCTATCCTCGTTTTCTGTGCATTTCTGTCTGCTTCACTCTCTCTCGCTCCGCCTTCTCCCTACATAACTGTTTGTGTGTGTGTGTGTGTGTGTGTGTGTGTGTGTGTGTGTGTGTGTGTGTGTGTGTGTGTGTGTGTGTGTGTGTGTGTTACATATTGTGTAGGAAGGTGTAATCAGTTTTGCTTGCCTTTCTTTGTGCACCTACTCTCACACGCGCACACACACACACACACACACACACACACACACACACACACACACACACACACACACACACACACACACACACACACACACACACACACACACACACACACACACAGAGTAAGAATACAGTTGTCGCTTGCGTAACAGGCCAGCTGTTCCTGCGGTGGATGCTGTATCTGAGCTATTGTTGTCCTGTTTTAATGATCAACTTTTCTCAATCCCTTCCTCTAATTAGTGTGTGTGTGTGTGTATGTCACACACACACACACACACACACACACACACACACACACACACACACACACACACACACACACACACACACACACCATCACCCCACCGTCCGCGGTTACATAACGCAGATGCATCAGTTACACCTACTGCATGTGTCGCTCACTTTGAACGTTGTGTAACACAAAACACTGAAGAGTTTAATTTCAAACGACCTGAACGCCAGCGCACAACGTTTTAAAACGCAGATGACTTCGGCAGTAGTGTGGGTGTGAGTTTTTCTTTGTTTGTATTTTAGGAGAAGTGACTCCAGTTTCTTCATCCCCCCCCCCCCTAATTTTTCTCATTTGCACTCGGAGATGTGCCACGAGATGTCGGACATCTGCCGTCCGCTAGAATAAAACGCGTGGCTTTTACACACGACGTGTTCCGTCGTGATGATTCGGAGAGTTCCAGCTTCTCTCTTCGTTGTTCTTTTTGACGAACCAAACACAAATAATTTTCTTTTCTTCACTTCTTCAGAATTGCCGTTAAGACACCATCATGTGATGTTTTGGCGTGAAGGTCCGTCTCCCAGCGGGTTTTCCATTTTATCCCAAAAGTATTGGATGGACTTGAGGTCAGAGCTGCTTCCAACTCAGTCAAATTCTTCCAAAGTGGGGATATATACTTTCTTTATGCACCTTGCTTTGTGTTTATTTCCATGTTGACAAATGAAAAGGAACTTCCCCAAATTGTTATTTGCTGTAGTAGCAAAGGTTTGGTCTTCAATGGAATCAGGACACTGAACTGTGAGAAACAATCCCGTACTAACTCTAAATTAACCATCATTGAAATCAGACTCGAAATTGAATGCACATCAATTCTCGATTAAATGCTGAATATCAGTTTAAATCTGCGTAAATACATTTTGAATTGTGGTGAGAAAATGGGGCGAAATAAAAAAAAATTTAAAAAAAAAAAAATTTTCAGAAAAAAGTGCCGACAGGAGGAGAGATTGTAGGCTTGAAGGCGACAATTTGAAGGGTTCTTCCAAAGATGCAAAACAAATCTTAGAGGCTTTTTGTAAAAAAAAAAAAATATGTCAGACCTGTTCAAAGCAATTCTTTTCGCCTTCAAAGTTTTCTTCACTGCTCGCAAACAATCACACCATGGTCTTAACACCGGAAGACATGTTTCATTTCGTATGTAAACAGGACTTGTGTAGCACAAAACAGGCTCAAAATGAATTATTTTTACTCCAGATTAAAAAAAAAACAAAAAACAAAATGTTGTTCTAGAAACGTTTTGAGAACTGCTCTAGTAATGTTTTGCTCCCAGGATGTTCTTCTTAACGACGGGATAACGTTCTCTAAAAACAAACTGAAATATTTAGTCTGAACGTTTTGAAAGTGTTCTTCATAACGTTGTGAAAACGTCAAGCCCTAATTCTTCAAATGTTTTCAGCGGAATTTTATTTATTATTATTATTAGAGTAGGATAACGTGACTTAAAAATATATATATATATTTTTTTTAAATGTGTTGTTTGTTGTAAGACTATTTTAGAGAACATTGTCGTTCCTTTAAGAAAAACACTGCGGGAACAACATGCACCCTCCCTTCCCCCCCAAAAGCGGTGATAACGACACGGTCCTTCATTTCGGTCCCCCGCGTCCTGAAAGATTTACTCGAGTGCCCCTTTAACACGACACTTCAAGTCCCAGCGGCTTCAGGGACGTTTGTTCGGTCTCCTCCGAGCTGAGTGGAGAGAGAGAGAGAGAGAAGAACTCCTCGTCACCGATAACTCGATGGCGTTTGCTGAATACGAATCACGATGGATGTCAGTCCGATCCCGACGTTTTGAGAAATTCAGTCCATGTGCGGCCTCCTTGAAAATCGCATTGGTTAAACGGCCGGGAACGAGCCTGATTTGTGTGAATGATCATCTGAAGTAGCCCCGCTCCTCGTTTCCCTTGCAGCTCGGTGCTAATTTATGTGCTGCTATTGTCGGGGGGGGGGGGGGGCGTTGGGGGAAGTGGGGGTGGGGGTGGGGGGACCGATTGTTTAACCGGCGACCCGTCGGATTGATCGGACGCTTAGATGAACGTCAGCTTGCGAGCCAGCAGCCGAACAACGCCGTCACGTCCCCGCGGCGCCGTGAAAGGAAGCATTCGCTATAAATTAAGCGCTCACACACACACACGCGCGCACACACACACACACACACACACACACACACACACACAAAAATGAGCAAATCGCTCATTGTTGTTTTTACGACCTGCTTCGCGTCGCGTACGGCGTGCTGTGGCAGCGGATTGACGAGCGGGGGGAGGGGGGAGGGGGAACCTGCGAAGCGGGAGTGAGCAGGACCGCCAGGTTGACCTCTGACCCGATGAGCGAGCGAAGTCAAACGTGGCGAAGCGTCAGAGTTGAACCTGCTTTGTTATTGCAGCGAGGACTCTTCAGAGAGTTGACGGCAAAATTGCATTTTACTTCCCGGTACGAGTACGCTGACGCTGCTGCTGCTGCTGCTGCTGGTGGTGTTTTTGTGGTTTAGAGAATGAGCAACCGGGGGATTTGTTGCACTTGTTACAATTACGCTGCTAACATTTTCACTGCCGGCACCGCTGATGTTGCTGCTGCCGCTGCTCAGCTCGGCATCGTTTGTCGTGTCACTTTGTAAATTAATTTCCCACATGAGGTTCGGTAAACCACTAAAAGTCTTTGAGGCTAACACCTGCGAGCTTATCTTGATGCCGCGGCTCCGGCTTCTCCGCCTCCGTTTCGCTGTCGTCACGGTTACGAACAAACACAGACACGTTCGGAGTGCCACGTTTGATTCGTTCTTTACGTCCGACGTACACCGTGAGCGATTCGCTCGCCCGAAAGGCTGAAATGTTTTTGCAGCTTGTGTTTTTCCCTTCTCTTGTCGGTGCGTCTTGTTGCAGCGTGTTAATCTGCAGCCAGTGACGTCGACCCCTCGCCTTTGTGGTTCGCGTATGAATGCGTTCCTCCGACAGAAACTGTTGTCGGCGCAAAATTGATAACCACAATTGTTTTGCGTGAAATTTTGCAAACCGTTTGCAAAATAAGAAAGGCCGACCCGGCAGAGTAACGACTGACCGGGGCCGTGCCGCGATGCGTTTTCGGCTCGACAACTCGTAGCTATTTTTCAGTCCGACAGCACCCTCTAGTGGTAGGGGTAGCGAAATCGAGGTGATAGTTATAGAGGAGGAGGAGGTTGGGGTGGATGGATGGGTCGAGACAAAAAGATCGCCGATTGTTTACTTCGGGGTCGAAACTGCTTTCAACCACGACCTTTCCCTAACTGCGCTTTGAGGTTCTCTATTTTAACCAAAACTTTGATTTTTTAATTTTTTTTTTCTCCCTAAATTTAAACAGGATGTCTTGTACCGAAACCATTATGCTCCTGTGGGTCGCATTCGGAGGGTGGGGACAAATAACAAAAGGAGGATTTGTTGCGCGTATTATATAACAGTAGCGGTTTGAAACTGGTCGGAAGGTCCATAGTTCACTTCCTGTCGTTGCCCGTCTCTGGCTGTCCATTAAAGGGGAATTTCAAAAAAAGAAAAGTCCCGTGATCATCATTTGACGCCGATAACGCACAAAGAACAACTGCGGCTGACAGCAGACGCAGCGAGGGAGTAGTTGTAGACACTCCGGGTACCGCCGCTGCCGATTAAGAGAGAAAACAGGATTCTGTTGGTGTCTCTTTCCTTTGTGTGTTGTCATTTTTTTTTTATTTTTTTTTGTTTTTTTGAGTTCAAGTCTAAATCCTGTGCTTTTATGGCGACTCAGCGCAGCTTGTAAAACAAGTCCACTGTTTGGACACCAATTAACACAATTGTTGTCTCATCGCGTGCTCTTCAAACATTTCTGACGCGGAAATGTTCCGTTTGTGACGCTCGGACTTCAAACGTTTTCCTAAGATAGGTGGGGAACTGGATTGTTTATTGCTGCTTTTAGACATTTTGTAGTTTTAGTCAAAATCTTGGAGAGTTGAAAGTTTCAGGTTTTTTTTTTCCTTTCCCCACTTTCTATTATTGTATTCATTTAAAGTAACGCTACTACCACCTTTGGCTCTCACCAGCACTACAGCGACGACTCGATCCGCCGACTTGAACCGTACTTTCTCTCTCTCGTGTTGCAAACCGCACCGGCAGCGCCTTGGTCTCGGCGACGCTCGGACACGGCGTCGACGCCGGACGTCTTTTGAGGCCGCCACCTGTTCGCTTCCGTCCGTCTGGTGTTCTCGTGGAAACCAATTCGCTCGTTAAGAGCCGGGCGCCAGTCAAACGCACGGTGGCCTCTTTGTTTCTGCGTGTCCATCTGTGGACGAGCTACGCCTTTGCCGACGTCTTAATTGCGCTCGCGGCGCGCCGCGCAGTCTTTCCCCCACGCGAGTTCACCTGTGACGTTCAGTCGGAGCTATTGGGGCTTGACGTGTGGTCTTGTGCCTCAGCACGGCGGTTCAAAGCCGGCCCTCAGCATTACACTAGACTTCAGATGGCAGATGACTCAAATGTCCCTGATCTATGTATTCCACAGTGGTATTTATAGCTTCAATAGATCACAGAGGGGTGGAGGCACTCTCTTTCTCCCTGTCTCTTTTTCCCCTGCTCTCTCTCTGGTTTTTTACAGCATGTTTCTTCTCCTTTAAGGACCTGCCGTGACTCCCTTTCTACCTCTGAGTCCGTGTGCAGTATTTTTTTTTCTTTTTCTTTTTCTTTTTCTTTTTCCTCCCCGGTGTCGTTTCATTTTCTTGCCATTTTTTTTTAATCAGTCTGCGTCGTTGAGGCTGCGACTCCTGTAAGACACCTGCTGAGAACAGAGACGGCATTCAGAAACTCATCTCCTCTCCATTCAGTAGATGTTCTGGAGCTTTTAGTTATAAGACACTAACTTTATCAGCAGATTTCAGGACGTAGATGTTTACGTTTTCATCTTTTACAGCATTTCAGAATTTCTGGTTCTGGTCTTTTCAATTATGTTTTGTTTGTTTGTTTGTTTGTTACCTTTTTATGTCATATTTTAAGCCCTAGAACTAGAACCCTAAAGTGCTCAGAACTACTAACTCTGAACTCAGAGGTGGTTCTCCCTTGTTTTTAATCTTTATGTTAATCTAAAATAACTCGCTTTTGGCTCCTGCTACATCATTTTAGCAAGTGTTTTTTTTGGATTAATTCCATTTTACAAAACAAGAAACGACATATAATAACAATATTGGGATTGGATTTTACTGTATCGAATAGTTGATGTATTTCCTTAAGTTGGAATATACTGATAAATAAATATATTATATATATATATATATGTAATGTAATGTATAAAAACTGACTTGTTTTAAATTCTTGTTTTAAATTCTTTGGACATTTTTGCATTTAAAAGCTGATTTAAAGACTTGGCGGCATGTTCACAGAATTTCAAACAATTCTGTTTTTTGTTTTTTTTATCCACTTTTATACCGGTGAGACGGAAAATACAGACACTCACTGATATTATAAGAAAGGACCCCGTCTCTCTCCGAGCTGTCTCACCTCGTTGTTTCTCTCTCTTCTTCTACTCTGCTGCTCTTCATCTCTCTTTGTCCTCCCCCCCCCTTCCCTCCCACGCCATGCCTCATTAGCGTTAGCCATAATTACCCCAATCCCAAGGATGAAAGAGGAAACGGCAGACTACACTTCATAATGAATGCTCTTAAAGAGCTTAGCGTTTGACTGCGGCAACGCTGGTCTGGCCTTCAATGAGCGGCCACGCTCTCCGTTTGTGTATTCTCTTTCCACTTTTCCCATTTTAGTTTCGAATTTCCTCTGCATGCCGAGTCTGTTCCCGCTCCACTCCGGGTTCAATTTCTTGGTCATTTCTTTTAATGGAATAAATCACTAGGTGGCAGCATAGTAACACACGGTGCACACACTGACAGAGCAGGACACACTACACACAGTAAATGAGCTGCACGCACTGTTTCAGGTGCAGATAGTTTAAGACACAGTATTGAGCGTGACTCGCTTGATCCCGGATTAGTGAAGGATCCGGAATAACTGCGGCACCGTTCGCCTGTTCATTTATCTCTCTCTCCAATTACCCGATCAATAAGAAGCAGATCCATCCCAGATCAATCTAAATGACGTTGGCCTGACCCATTAACGACCTCTTACGACCTTTTAAAAGCACGCTGGTGCCGTGGCGAGTCCGTTAACCCTCCGGGGGACATACCCAAATAAACTTCCCAAATTTCCCAAACAATTAACAGCAGCAGTGAGGAGGTTATTAAATCAGAATTTAGGAAAAGCTGTGTATTTTTATTAATGCTAGTTATATTTAAATGCAAATAAACTGCTGTTTCAGCTTGTCAACCAGCATCCTGAATGTTCCTGTTTGTTTATATTTGAGATGGTGTGAGGTTGAGTATGATGATAAAGTTTGAGAGGTCAATTTGTCACAATTCTTTTAAATCCTTCTAGGCTTTGAATATCACTGCCATAAAAGTTGCTTAATTTGTTACCAGAGTGCCTTAAAAACAAACCAGCGAAAGAAAAATACCAAATTTTCAACATGTTTTGGCCTCTGTAAGAACTTTTTGGGGAGTAAAGTCTAAAAAGACCAGAATCGTGTCTCCAAACAAAAGCGCTGAAGAGATAAAAGAAAACGTTTTCAAAGCGGTACTTCATTTTAGAAATGGTGCACGGAAGGAGAATTCCTGTTAATGAAAGAATGGTAGTCTTTGTTTGGCCATTAAGTTTCAAACAGTCGTCGCAGTTTTCAAAACCCTTCACATCACAACCCGGTAGCAGCAACAGCAAAACGTGACATAGCTACGATTTGCGCTGCCTAGGCGTAAAAGTTACACGTTTGCCCGCAGTGGACGGAAATGAAACCTACTGCCTTCTTAGAGCCATGCTGCGATTTACAGGGAAATGAAAAACACACGGTTGGAGTTCGGGAACAAAAAAAAAAAAAAAAACTCAAGAAAAAACGTTGACACCTCCTGGATTCGAATCTCATCGTCCGGCATGCTAGTCTGTGACCAGCGCCACCTCGTGCTGCCCAAAAATATCCTTTGTTCTTGGTCTCAAAACGTCTGTTGCGGGACCTCGGTCGCATGATCCCGCGTCGCATGACATTTTTACCTGCAAAAGTTTTCACGCTTACAAAACGCGTAACTTTGAGGCCTAGACATGCCGAAGCGTGGCTATCTCACATTTGGCTGCAGTGCAGGTTTATTTCACACTTCGCCGCGGTACGTTTTTTTTTAAATTTTTTTAAGTAGAAACTTCTGATTTACAATCTGCCCAACACATCACTAACACAGGACTTGTGTAATGACTGTGTGAATAGATACGGAAATACTTTTTCCCCTGCATCGTCTAACTGACATCCTAAATGACTCATTTTCAATATTTGTGGGCCGGTTTATTTTAAGATCTGATGTAACCGTTCCTTGTGCGGTTTCAGACTGTGTGTGTGGGGACGGAGTTACGTGGTTCAAGCTGTGGGTGGTGAGAACATTGAATGACAGTGGGATTAAGGACTGGGATTACGGCATGTCCCCTCTGAGATTGTGTGTGTGTGTGTGTGTGTGTGCGTGCGTGCGTGCGTGCGTGCGTGCGTGCGTGTGTGTCTGCGTGTCACTGAATGTGTCTTTACCATCAGACAAGGTTCGCTGACGATGTTTATGTTTCTGATGATGAAGGTGATTTGGACGCAGGCCTTAAAGGAAACGTTTGACTCATCCGTTAAATAACAATGATACCAAATTACAAAAAGACTGGAAAATGTAGAACGCAACAGCGCCGTCGAGCTGCGGAGCTGCTAAGCGTGTACTTTCGTTTTCATGCTAAGCTATCTCGCTGCTGTCCTTGCTGTGCAGGGGGGAGTCAGGTGTCAATACGATGTCATTTGTCGATTACCGGCCCAGTTAAGCGGCTGATGTTTCCCGGCCATTGTTGCTTGTACAAACCTGTCAGATATAGGATCAATGAGTCGGGCAGACCACAACAATATATTCAACTTAACGACCCCTCCGACCCTGCACTCGTTCAGCTGGTAGTCGATGGAGAGGAGGGACTGCAGGTTAACAAGAAGGGTGGCGGTGGCGTCCTTCTTGTTAACCTGCAATCCCTCCTCCAAATATCCAAAATGTCCAAAATATGGACATAAAAACACAGGAACATAATGATAGTTTTGTCGGAGAGCCTTTGCTGATTTGAGTTCATTTTAGTGATCCAGATTTATTTCTGTTAACTGTTTGTAGTTGTTTTATGTTTTTTGTTTGTTTTATGCAATTACTCTGTTGCTGGATTTTAAGGCTTGTTTAAATTCGTAGGTTGTTCTGATTTGCTGGCTTGTTTTATGTGGAAAAACCTTGTTCAGAAAAGCGCTCGACAAATTATTGTTATTATCATTATTGTTGTTGTTATTATTATTAAATGGCTGACTGAAATTGCTGCATTTACAGAACCGCAGAATATTTTCCCTGCAGGCCGGAGGCAGTAACAAGTGGGTGAATGCAAAGCGGAAGTAATTCCCGCTATGTGTTGGCTGCGGATCATTTAAAGAGATAAATATAAGGTACGAGGAAAAAAACGCTCGCGAAAGATTAATGCAGGATGTGCGACAGTACGCTCGTATTTGCATGATGATAATGACGGCGCAGCAATTTGCCCTCGGTTTGATACGTAACACAGAGCCGTTAATTATCTCTCCGTTATCAGTTTCTTTTATTGCTCAGCTCTGATTGCCGCTCACGCTGTGCAGCCGCTTCAACGGGGAAGACAGGAAATTTGACAACCTGTGAGCAGCTCCCTGGCAGAGCTGGAAGGATGTGTGTGTGTGTGTGTGTGTGTGTGTGTGCGCGTGTGTGTGTGTGCGTGTGTGTTTTTGTGTTTCTGTATGTGTGTGTAAGAGAGAAGAGAAAGAGCCAGAGAGGTTTACTGTACCGCATCTCCTCTGCCGCATTTAAAAAAAAAAAAAAAACCTTTCCAGAATCTGGGAGAATTGCAATTTATTTGGTTTTATGGGCTGAATAAAATTTTTTTTTTTTTAAACACACTAAACTCCGGATATATCTGACTCTGGAGGACTAAACAACCAACGTGCAATGAGAGCAATCTATTAATGGAGAATAATGATTAAAATATGACTTAACAAGCCTCCCCCCCCCCCCCTCCCCCCCCCAAAAAAAAGCACAAAAGCCATTCAAGTTGAGTGAGTCGTCGACAAATCAAATAGTTTCAATGAATCTTTTTAGTCATTTTTCAAGCCTCCAAACTTAATATATTCGTTTTTTGGGGACTATTTGCCCAACAAAACAAGACACCTGGAGATGTCACCTTGGATTCTGTGAACTAAGATGGAAATTCTTGCCAGTTTTCCGCCATCTTATGAGCAATTTATTGCAAAGATAACCATCGGCTTCACTGACAAAGACGATAGTTTTTGTCTTTTGCGCCCTTGTTCGTCTCTCTCCCTCCCTCATCTCCATCCTTTCGCCCTTCCTTTCTCACCGTTGTCAGGGGCAACCCGGAGGAAAGAGATAAATAAAGTAACGCCATCACCTGATCGTCGTCGGGGGGGGGGGAATTCAGCAGGTGGGAGTGGATGCCTGTTAACTGTGCACGTGTCGGCCTTTCCCACGCCGCCGGTTACAAGCGAACAAACAAAACAACAACAACAACAAAAAACAATGACACTCAAATACATGTGGAGGAGGGCGCGCGTGCACGCGCGCACACACACACACACACACACACACACACACACACACACACACACACACACACACGGGGTGTAAATGAAGTGACTGTTGGCAGTCTCTCAGCTAATTCAGCATGAATATTTAATCAACTGTAAACAAATTACTATCGCACTGAGCCGTGCCAGTGTGTGTGCGCTATGTTCGTGCATGTGTATACGTGTGTGTGTATGTGTGTGTGTGTGTGTGTGTCTACCTCCCTCTGCCCTTGCATCTGTGTTAATGGGCCTTATTAATGCAGATGTCCCTCCCGCTCTTTCTAATGGAGCTCAAGTTCTCTATTAGGCGTGGACTCTCCCGAACAGCGGCTCCATCGATCGCGCTGAAATCGGAGCACGAGTCAGCCGGCGGGTCGAGGTCTGAGAGAGATGCTGAGGCGGAGGTACTTGCGGGCGAGTTGTCGAGAGCGTGTCTGGGCAGCGTTTTGAGCCAAATAGTATGTGCAATCGGCCGCACGAGGAATGCTGTGTCACTGGGTTCAGGTCAGCAGCGTGACTCCCCAGCAGATTGCGTCCCCGACATGCGAAATCATGACGTTTTCCAGTGTGGTTCGTTTTCAAGCTTGTGATCTCTACAGAATCCCCCCCCCTCTCCCCATCCAAACCCGGTATCGAGGCAAAGCGTGAAATAGACACGCCCGGACACTACTGCAAAAAAATGGGAGGTAGCTACGCTCGGCGCTGTTTAGGCGGGACAGTTACACCTTTTTCCTTTAGTGGACGGAAATGAAATATATACTGCGTGTTTTGAGCCATGTGGTTTACAGGAAAATGAAACTTTTAGCCGAGTTGCATTTGATCCCAATACCGGTGTTGTGGGACGTTGGTCACGTGGTAATCTGTCGCGTGACATTTATGTGCGTGTTGTTTTGCCTTTTGCAGATTGTTTCATCATTATTTTAAGAAGCCTGAAGAGGAAAACGTTTGCGAAAAGCAACAACAACAACAACAACAAAAATCCAACTAGGTTTTATTTTTTTATTCCTTTATGACCTTAAAGGACTTCTGGAATTAAAAAGGTGAGATTGAAAAATATTTAAATTTTAAAGCCGCGCAAGAATTTCAACAAAGAAAAGAATTGATCGGTTATAATTTCCATAACAAATGGAGAGCATGCAGCAGGATTTGAAAGCTCCAGAACAGCTGTGAAAATGAGCCTTGAGGTGAGATTGTTTATGAACCACATTCAAAAGCCTGCAAATGCAATTATCAAAGGGTGTAACGGTTTGATTAAACGCTGATTTGGTTTAACTTTGATTCCTCGAGCAACAGCTTCAGTCAGTGCAGCAGGAAATACAACACGTCCAAAAACGCTCTGGTTTTTCGAGAATAATATATCAACAAGGGGAAATAAATAGGACTACATAAACTCTAGAGGCTATCTTCCTAAACATGGAGATTATTTTCGTAAAGACTAAAAAAAAAAAAAAAATTGGTAAACAATAGTCACTTGGATTCACCCACTCACTGAACAGAGAACATGTTCTTTATCCAGCCTGTCAGAAGCAGCTGTGAATACAACAGTCTGCAGGCTCCAACAGAAAGAAACACGGTAATGCCATATTAATTGACTTCTGCTGTTGGAAATCAGTGCCTGGCAGAGCTGTAAACCTACACACACCTGTTGTGAACTGCTTTCTGACGGTCAGTGTCTGTCTGGAAACGCTGGTTTTTCTCTTTGAGGTCCCACTTCTTTTTTTTTATTTTATTATTATTTATTTATTTTTGCATTAAATTGCCTTCCTCCTCGCGCAGTGCTCCAGTTACGCTGTAGTTATTTGTGTTTCTTTCCCCTTACATGTACAGGCCTGTTTCCCCATCGCGCGCTTTCCTTGCGCGCGCATGCGCGCGTGTGCGCGTTATTTGCTCTCCGTTTAACCTCAGAACAGCGATTCGAGGCGACTCAACACGGCCGCTTTCAAATCTCTCTCTCTCTGTCTCTCTGTCTCTCCCCCTCTCCCCCCCCCACCCCGCCGCTCCTTTCCCTCCCTCCTCTTCCTACCTGATTCAGATCCGCTCCGACGCTATGCGTATGACCGCGTCTCTCTCTCTCTCTCTCTGCAAGACGAGCACCGCCGGAGAGACCCCGCACGCTGCCGCCGCCGCCGCCGCTGCTGCTGCTGACCGCCCGCGAGCACCCAACGCCGGCTGACGGAGCCACCCAGGCCGGGCGACAAGAGCGGGAGACACCGCCAAAGTGAATAACCTCCGCCGGAGCAGAAGCGGGTGCAGAAATTTAGCAGCGAAGGTAAAAACAGTTGTCCACATTTGATCGACACACGAGAGCAAACAGAGGGTTTATTTGTGCAGAGGAGGTGGCCGCGCCGCGCCGCGCCGCGCCGGTGGCCGTGCCGGTGGCCGTCCAGGTCGCTGTGAATGTTTTCGGTTTCTTGACAGCTGAGCCGACGCGAGCCCGGTTTTTTTTTTTTTTTTTTTTTTTTTTTTTCGACGAATATGCAGGACTTCAAATCGACTATTGATATTTATTTATTTTTTTTGCGTGTCCGCGGAGGGGCTCCCGCGGTAAACGGCGATACGGACGGAATGAACGATGAAGCCGAAGCGCTCGACAGCCTGTTGTGCATCCCGTTTTTTGTTTATTACTCTTTAAAAAAAAAAAATAAATAAATAAATAACAACAAAAAACGTGTCCATTTATCAGGCTGATAAACCCGCCTGTGTGTCCGCGCGCTGCTTTGACTGAAAGCCCGTGTTTAGCATTCATGTGTTGAAGTTTGGTGTCACCGGGGGGCGGCAGTAAAGTGAGATGCAGACAGGTTTGTTTTTTTTTCCTCTTTTTTTGTTGTTGTTGTTGTTTTGTTGAATAACGTGTCCACATCGTAATCAAGGAAACGCGCGCGCGCACACACACACACAGGCGACAATTTTTTTTATTTTTATTTAAATGTATTTTTACTCGTGCGTTTATGAAACGTGCACGTGCGCCGAGGCTGCATGGAAAAGCTGCATGTTTTGCCTGTAAATGAGGCATATCATCATCATCATCATCATCAACGTCCTTGCACTGTATTTGCTCATCATCATCATCATCGTCGTCATCGTCACATTCGTCTTCATCTTCGCCAGCCTCCATGGCAATAAAGAGCCACTCCGCATCACAACAGCTCCACAGGGCGAGCCGTGCGCCTCGGAGTGTTTTCACACACTTCAACGCAGGAAGAAGAGGAACTGAGAAGCAGAAGTGGCCCCTCGTTGTGTCTTTGGCGCTCTAACTGACGGAGATAAGAGCCGAGAAACACAGTTGTTTATGTGTTCCGGACTTCCAGCGAGGGGAGCTGCCAACACCTCTGAATAAAAATAAATAAATATTTATATGTGTAAAAAAAAAAAAATCTTCAGCGAGCTCCTCTCCTCCTAATCAATAATTCATCCCTCCATATTTTCCAGAGTCGGCACCGAGATCGTCGAGAGGACGAGAGCGTGGCGTCCCGGAGACCCGCCGTCCCGCTCCTCGTCATCCTCTCCTCTCTTCCTCTGCTCAGCCGAGCTTTCACCTCGCCCAACCTTCCTCTTCCACCTCTCCATCAGAGCTTCTCCTCCTCCTCCTCCTCCTCCTCCTCTTCTTCTTTCCATCCACCTCCGCATCTCTCCGTTTCCCTCCGCCTGTCCGGGCCGTTCCTCCCTCACCCCTCGGCCTCCGGCCGGAAACCCGCCATGGCGTCCAAACTGAGCCCCAACGTCCTGTACGTGGCCGGGCCCGGGGAGTCGCTGGGGTCGCCCCAAGCCGACTCCGAAAGGACTCATATCGTGAGTACCGCTCGATCCACATTCAAATTTCAAGGTGCAAAAGACTGTGCACGCGTAGTCTGACTGCAAAGTCGGGCTACGACAAGAACAAGGTTTCCCACTTTTCAGTCGCAAAACAGCACAGACAAGAAAGTAATTCTTTGTCCAAAAACAAGGCATGGGTTTCACTTCCACATAAAGGGTTAATACTGTTTGGTCCCGCTACTGTTGTGGCGCCGTCGGGTCCGAACGAACCACCAGAACTTTTTGCAAACACAAGAGGCAGACCTGCATCTGTCCTTTACATACAACTTAAAGGGATAGTTCTCTTTTTTTTTTTTTTTTTTTTTCTCTTTGGAGTGAGGTTGTACACGTATCCGTAGAAACGGTGTATTACTCTGCAGTAGATGAGGGGTCAGCTCGTCCCAGGTTTTGAGAAGCAGGAAGCTGCACCAGCACGTATGCCAAGCTAGGCCCTGCCGTGCGGAAAAGCACTTTAAAGCCACGTAAAACCAGTTTAAGTGTCCGCAACGTTGACAGTGTTTTCACCACTTTACCGCAGATGGCAGATGTCTGTTTCTGACAGGGAACCGAAGCTAGGATTTCGCTCTCTTCAAAGCCACCAGACTCCTTTGACAAAAACTGTGATTTTTACCACGCAGAACGCAGGAGTCGCTCGTCGATTGGTTCGTTTGTTTGCGACTTCGGTGGTGTTTTAACGTGTTAATTCGGACTCAAACTACCGCCAAGTCAAACCATTGCACACAAAAAAACAAAAACAAAAAATCAATTGATCAAGACAGCGGTGGACGAGCAACTCCTGCGTCCCGCAAGGTCAATGTACCACAGACTCTCACCCCGTACAGCCCCACTTCAAACAAACTGAACTGTCCCTTTAAACCCTGCAGAAATGTCTCCCTGCTTAATAAATATTTGACTGCTCGGCTTGACCTGCTGCAACCTAAAAGAGGGCGCAACAAAGATATTTAAGGGCTCAAAAGACTTCTTTATTTCTTTAAGTGTAATTTGAGGTGAGGTTACGTAATCTAAACATTGGCGATATAAAATACTCACCATACATGGCTGAAATGGTAACTAATATGAACTTTTATTGGAGGTTGTTTTTTTAACCTTGTTTTCCACTTGTGAAAAACTGGTTTTGTTTTTTTTCCAGTCCCACACATGCCCACTCCTGCAGAGATTGTTCACGCTGCAAGGAAAAAAAAAAAAAACAAGACACACATACATGTAAATACAAGTTAAGTTACTCAGCAGCCCTTAACTATGTGAGCATGCGTCTTAAAAAAAAAACCCAACTACAAAAAAACTTTTGTAATAAAACAAATAGCTTCCAGAGGTGATTTCACAGCATCTTAACACCGGTGAATATAAATCGTCCCTATAAATGGCGCAAATCCTCCCAGCAACGCCGGAAGTGATGGAATCCAAACACAACTTCGCACCGCAAGCATCAGGTTGAACGAGCCGAGAGAAGTCCAGTCGTTTCCAACGGGGTCAGACAACCGGGGGGGAACTCAGTCCAACGTGTTAACGAGCGCCTTGGTCAAGGAAATGCCGCGGCCCTGTTGGATTTCTGGGTAATTTAGTTGCCCCGACGTCACGATTTGTTTCCTAAGCAGCATTTTATTCAAATTCGGACTCTTTTAAAGTCACAGCAACAAATCAGCGTTTAAAAAAATGATCCGTGGAAACATCCGAAGGAGGGCTTTAGCTGCCTCTGCGGCCCGTAGAAGTCACATCTTGGGTCATTTTCTGGACTAGCAGTTAAAATTCCATAATTTAGTTGCAGATATCTGTTTTTCTTTTACAGTCAGTGTCTTTTATTTTGAAAATATTCATGGCAACAACAGCGGGGTTTAAAAGGTGGTGTGGAAAACATTGTTAGGAAACAGCTTTTAGATCATTGTATAGGGAAACTCTTAAACATGAAACTGCCTTAAAAATAAAAATATAAACAACTAAAAACAAATACTGGATGGAAAATATCAAAATTAAAAAAGGGGGTGAAGGAGCTTTTTCTAAAATCCTGGTTTAAGTAGTTTTGACTTGTTGAACATCAAATTTCAGAAGAGCACAATCTTTATTTTTACTTGCTTTTATTTTTCCATTTTCTATTAATTATACTCAGCTAGTGCTAGTTTGGTATGATGTTATGTACTGCTACGAAAGGGCGCGTGAAAGAAGCAAAGTCTCTTCTGAGTCAGTGGCTAAACTTTTCCATTACAGTTTAAAATGGAAACTTTCGGTTACCGAAGCCTTCACATGAATTTTTTTTTGTCATTTTTGTTTTTCTGGTCTTCTTCCAGGCCAGTGAAGCAGGAGAAGAGTCATCGGACAGCGACGGAGAACAAGAAGAGACGTCTCACAAGCTGATCCGCAAAGTGTCGACCTCGGGACAGATCCGGGCCAAGGTAGGACCAGGTGTGTGTGCGTGTGCGTGTGTGTGTGTGTGTGTGTGTGTGTGTGTGTGTGTGTGTGTGTGTGTGTGTGTGTGTGTGTGTGTGTGTGTGTGTGTGCGTGTGCGTGTGCGTGTGTGTTAAATCTATTAAATCAGGTTTACTGCAGTCACTGAAATTTGACAATCTGTGGCCAATGTCAGGTAAGAGTTTACAACATCACCATTTTGTATTACTGACGATGGATTCAGCTGTTTTCGGACTTTTATGAAACGTCGAACCCTTTTCGAGAGTTCCTCTGAACTTCGTACATATTTAAATGTGACGTCTTCAAGGTAAAAAGCAGCATGAGCACACCAGGGAGGGATGCAACTTTCTGGTTCAGGAAGGTAATGTTCACTTAGTTTGGGAAAAGTCATGGAATATCTCATCAGGGCCACGTCGGGGAACCCTGATTTTAACATTTCGGCCGCTCAGTTATTTAAGAGCTAATGTAAAATGTAGGCGTCTCTCTGAAGAGTGGATGTGTGCGTGAGGATTTGATGCCTTATCTGAGGCCGATAATCACACGCATTTTGAAGGCGCAGGGTGCTTTACCCTTCACCTTCTCTGTCTGATTGTCTCTCTGGTTTATCGACAATTTTAAGTCAGATCTCTGATCTTATCCGAACCCTCGTCTGAGTCAGCTGACTTCCTGGTCCACTTCCTGCCTGCGTCACCTTCCTCTCTTACCAACCGCAGTGATGATGAGTTGTGTTTAAAATCTCTGACAGGCGCTCTGGCGTACTCACACAGCCTCCTTTCCTGCAGTGGACCTGTGATAGCTGCTTATTGGCAACTGGACTCTGTTTTACTGGAAGATATTGATGTCATGATATGAGCCTCTTACTGGCATTTAAACACACGGACACAAATGTGTGTCATTATTGGTGAGCTAATATCCACAATTGGAAATGCATCATTATTATTATTATTGTTGTGTGTGTGTGTGTGTGTGTGTGTGTGTGTGTGTGTGTGTGTGTGTGTGTGTGTGTGTGTGTGTGTGTGTGTGTGTGTGTGTGTGTGTGTGTGTGTGTGTGTGTTGAAATCATTATCCATTACCTGCATTGACTGTCAACTCCAAAACACCCACAGATCAATAGGAGAAACGGGATACCCGGCAACCCCTGTAGCCACGGGGATGGCATCCCATAATGCCTCGTTTGTTTCCCGGTGCAAGATAATGGTATCGGATATCAGTCTGTATTGATCGGCTAATCTCATTGGACACCGCCATAATGTGCTGTGTGCATATGAATACTCCGGGTGGTTGCCACGGTTACAGTGTCAAAATGATGGGTTAAAGAAACAGCGTCACCTGTGCAGTTTTTATTAAATCATACAGTAGAAAGTGATAATGGGAGGATTGTTTTTAGTTTTTTTTAAAGAAAACTTTATTTCCATAAACAAAATGATTGAATCGTTAAACATTGTAAATTTAAGTGCAGTCAAAACACGCTAAAGGACATGAAATATAAACATAGACGATGAAAGGATAAAAATAAAGAAAGAAATTAAAAATGAATGTGTGATGACACTTAAAAACTGCCAGTTAAATTGTAAGTTAATATTTAAGTTTGTCCATAACTTTCTTAAAATTGTATAGTTTAACACAAATGTAAACAAAAAAAAGGGAAATACACGTTTGTTTTTTTAATGAACATTTTTGATGAAAAAAAATGTTCTATTAACAGCGTCACATTTACAATAATATTATAGATTTTGTAAAATGTTTATAATAGTTGTGATTTTGTAAATTACCGCTAAACACTGTCCAAAATGTGTCTTTAAAGTTTTATTTTCCAAAGAGACCGTTTCTACAAAAAGTACAATCATCGTCAAACTGTGTGACAAGTCAGAGATAAACATGAGCGGGACATACTGGGCGTTCTTTACAATTTTTTGTTTTTTTTGTTTACATATTTTCGAGACATTATTGGGTGTACAGTTTTCACGTGTGGGAGAAACCTTCTTCAACTTTACAGACTGGAAAAATTCTCGACCTAAAAATGTTAAGTCCAAAATGTAATTCAATTCCATTTTATTTACACAGAGTCAAAACAAAGTGCCAAAGTTATTTTAGGACAGTCAAGACAGTACACCATTATAGAGAGAAACCCAACATATCAACAATTCAAAGTCATTATTTAAAAAAAAAATTCAATCTTCAGTTTTCTTAACGCAGCTCCTCTCCTATTGGCCGAAAGAATCTGCTGCTCGCGGTGGTTGTGGATGTCGGATTCACCTGATAGGTCTTTGTAGTTTACACGTGTGTGCGTGTGCGTGCGCGTCCATTAGATTGTGTGTATCTCCGGTCATGTGACTTGGATTAAGGTCGTCATCGACTTCGGGATTATGCTTCAGTGTGAACAACAGCTTTCGCGGATTAGCATCTTTGTGTATCCCTTTGTTTGTTTGTTTGTATTTACATGTAGGCGTGAGCTTCGCTCGCCCCCCCCCCCCCCCCCGCGCCGTCACCCTACTTGTTGGCGCGGCTAACCGTCCGTCGGCTCCCTGGTTAAGGAGTTGCTAATCCTTCTCCGCCGCGGCACGGCACTCTGACACCGTCGGATCAATTCAGCTGCTCGCTCCCTAAACAATTGTGCAGATGCCGCGACAGGCCCGTCAGAAGACGCGGGCGTGTCATCATTTCCATGACGTTTCATCTCGCCCCGAGTCGCCGCTCGCGGCTCGCTCTTCGGCGTTTTCGTAAACTAGAATTTTTTTTGTTTTTTTTTGTTCTCGAGTTGAAATGAAATGCTGTTTTCCCACTCCAGCCCCTGCAGGCGTGCGCAGCAGACAACCACTCGTACCGTTAACGTTCGGCTGCTGCTTTGCTGCTCTGCAACCCGCTCTGTAATCAAAATGAATGTGACCTCGGAGATTTGCTAATTGGCCGAGTCTGTAAAACTCAACCCCCAGACTCCACCGGCGAGATTGGATTGCCAGACCGATGGAGATTGATTTGCTGCGTAATCTCGTTTTGATGTCTTTGCGAGAATCTGTTTTTTTTTTTCTTGTTTTGTTTTGTTTTGTTTTTAACCTGAGTCAGAAATGACCCGTTCTGCTGGGAAAAATAAAACAAACCATTTCTGGTTTGTTTTAATATGAGAAATTGAATATGAGAAAACGTTCCCCGTCTTTGTCGCGCGTCGTCTCCTCCTCCCCTTCCTGCCTCTCGCTTTTACGTTCGGTGATCTGCTACATCGGTTAGCGGCAAACGTGCCCCAGAAGGACAACAAGAAATATCCATCTGTTTTTAAATGCGCTTCGAACTAAATAAAACTGCGAGGCAACCCAGACAGAAGGTTATTACAACAACAAAAAATACTGTAGCTCCTTATTTCTTTGTTTCTGAACGTCCGCTGTCAGCAGACGTAAACCAGATGTTGGGTTTTGTTCACAAAACACTTCGAGAGCAATGGTGACGGTTTCTAATCTGAGTGATTTATCAAACCGACTGACTAAGATGGAGCGCAGAAAAAGTCAACTTTATCTAGAAGGGTTTACTATAGCGATCATGCCCAAATGTTAGCGGCCAGGGCTCCTATCATCTTCTCTATTTCTAAAGTCTTTGGTGCCAGCGGGTGTCTTATCGCCATAAATCCTTTTTTTTTTTTTTTTTTTTACCTAAGAGGGTAAATACTAACAACGAATGAACGTCTTAAAAAGCTTTTCCACATTCATTTAATGATTTTGACCCCTGGACCTGAAAGTCGGAGGAGTTGGTTTAAAGAAGCGGCCAGGCGCCGTCCTGGCTTCATTTCAGCTGCAGTGCTGCTGTTTACAGAAACGCTTTTAAATGTTCAGCTTCAGTTTTCCGCTTTCTTGGTTTTCCGACGCTTGTCGTTGTTTCTCGGCGTTTTTCGACCACGCCTTTGGTGGGAACGAAATTAAAACAAAAACAAAAACAAAACAAAAATGACAAAAGCGACGAGGCGGTCGAGTCAAAACGTCCGGCGGGCGACGCGCCCGCAGCAGCCTCGACCGCTGGTGCACCTTGAAGCGTGAGTCCGGCCTTTAACTGAAGTAACCGCGGGGAAATGCGTCTGCTCGTCTTCTCAATGCAGACTATTATTGTCTGTGGCTCCAGAAGCCTGTTCCTCGGTAACCAGCTGTAGCTCCAGCTTCTCTACGTCTTCTCTGCTTGGCTGATTGCTCCCCTGCTCAGATGGGCTCTCGGGCTCTCAGGATTTTGTTATTTGCAAAGGTAACGTGTCAGCTGCGTCACGTGTTGCAGCAGAAGTCCTGAAGTTTCTGTTTGTGTGCTTGTTCATCATCTTTTTGATGACCGACCTCTCCGATTTTCTTACTTTCTTTTTTGTCTTTCCTTCTTTTTCTGTCTCTCTCTCTCTCTACCTCCAGGCTCGATTACGTAAGGCCTCGCACTCTTTCCTCCTCCTCCTCCTCCTCCTCCTCTTTCTTTCTTTCCGATCCTGTTCTCCTCATCTTCCTCCTCCTCATCCTCCTCCTCACCCTCCTGTTTGTCTTGCTCTCATTTGCTGTGTGGAAAATATAAGGAGACACGGGAGGAGATTGAGGCACAAAAGCAAACAGCTTCCGTGAATTGTGTGTGTGTGTGTGTGTGTGTGTGTGTGTGTGTGTGTGTGTGTGTGTGTGTGTGTGTGTGTGTGTGTGTGTGTGTGTGTGTGTGTGTGTGTGTGTGTGTGTGTGTGTGTGTGTGTGTGTGATTTCATGTGCCCGTCCATAACAGTTTGCGTGATCTGCCTACTCAAAGCCACAGAGGTGGTGGCACAAGCGCACACACACACACACACACACACACACACACACACACACACACACACACACACACACACACACACACACACACACACACACACACACACACACACACACACACACACACACACACACACACACACACACACACACACTCTCTCTCTCTCAGAAAAGGCCAGTCCCTTCATTATGCTGCTCGTTTCCATCTTTCTCTCCTCCGGACTGTAATTCCCTCCTCCTCTTGTTTGCTAATTTCCCAGCACGCCTTCACCCCTATTGTGTTGAGCATCACGATCTGGTCTTCTCTTCTTGAGGATCTTTACCCGCTTCCTGTTGCTTTTAGATTCCGCTTTTAGCATCTGCACCTCAACGTCTGTTTTAGACCAGAGGAATCAATAAACACGAACTTTTCTCTGCTTCCCAGCCGAACCCGTTTCCGTTCGAAAATAGCAGCACCGCTTTCAGATTATATAACCAGTCATATTTCTGGTGTTTTGAGTGGTGACCAACAGGTAACACTTCTTTTTTTATTTCCGTCTCTCTCTCTCTCTCTCTCTCTCTCTCTCTCTCTCTCTCGCTCTCTCTCGCTCTTTCATTCCTGTGGATTTCCTGCGCGGTGCTTTGCTGGAAACAAACCCACTATATTTGTTCTTTTTTATCTGCATCTCGCTCCCTGCGCAGAAATCTGTGTGGGTGTTCACTGCAATGGAGATGAGGACGAGTTATAGATGTGCGTGTGTGTGTGTGTGTGTGTGTGTGTGTGTGTGTGTGTGTGTGTGTGTGTGTGTGTGTGTGTGTGTGTGTGTGTGTGTGTGTGTGTGTGTGTGTGTGTGTGTGTGTGTGTGTGTGTGTGTGTGTGTGCGTGTGTGCGTGTGTGTGCGTGTGTGGAGAGCGATGGAGGGGGTGACCGAAATGGCTTGAGGAGAGTGCATGAGTGTGTGGGATGGCCAATGTTGTGTGTGTGTGTGTGTGTGTGTGTGTGTGTGTGTGTGTGTGTGTGTGTGTGTGTGTGTGTGTGTGTGTGTGTGTGTGTGTGTGTGTGTGTGTGTGTGTGCGCGTGCGTGCGTGTGTGTGCGTGCGCGCGCTTTGATTTATGCCCTTGGCTTGATGTGATACAGCTGCAATGGTGTGTGGGTCAATACGAGAGAGGAAAGAGATGGAAAGACAGAAGGAGCGAGAGGGAGAGACGAAGGTGGACACAAGGGGAGAAAAATCGGCAAGTGGAAAGTAGCAGAGAGACAGATCCGGAGTCCGTTATATAAGAAAGCCACACAGCAAACAGCAGGCGCTAATACCCATATTTGCCATCACAACAGGTTGGCAGGACTGCTGAGGAGGCGGCCTCACTATTTAAGATGTGTTATTCCGTCAAAGATTGCGCAGAACACATTGTTTGTATCCTCGAGGCTTAACAAACAGGCTCGTTGCAGTCTTTGCCTCCACATTTCCAACATTTCAAAAGCTCCCCACGTTTCGAAAACGCTGCAAAAAGGCTTTCTGTCTTCTCTGTCTGTTTTTCGCCGGTTTTCTCGATACCTTTTAAAAGTACTGAGCAGGTCGGTCAGACGTGGAACAAAGTAAGACAAAGGGACGTCATATCGCCGGCGCCGTCTGTTTTTTACGCGATAGACATGGTCGGTCTTTGAGGTGAATGCTCGATTTATTTAACCAATTGAGATCCTTTATTCTTGGATTTCCACAGTTTCCACACCGGGATAAAGAGTCTCCCAGGAGACCACACAAAACACAACCCCCGGGCGCGTAACGCCACCCGTCAGCCCACTGGAGGATAACGTGTCAGTTTCACGTTTCGCCTCGCCGAAGCATGCAAAAGCAAAAGTTCATGGTTTGGGTTAAAATGGTAGCGTTACAATAGTTAAATACGCTACGTAATCCGTGCAGCTTTCTCTGGGATCTGAACGCTGGTCTCCTTGGTGAAAGTCTTTAGTTTTGACATCCAATCCTACCTCTCAACTTTATCACTCTTTGTACTGGACTGACAGGTTTATTGCACACTTCGGCGTTACACCCGCATTACACCCGGGCTGCAAAACAACAGCACTGCACGCAAACTGAAAGTCGCCTGCAGTTTACTGAAACAAGAAAGAGAAGTTAACAAGTCAAACACAAAGATCAGGAAATAATTGAAATAAATGTACATATTAAAAAGATGGAAATTACCAATGAAATCCAAAAACAGCGCGTGACTCTTATCTGCCAGATGTTAACAGCCAACGTACGAACGCCCCGACGCCCCCCGTTCCCCACCCCCCGCAGGTAAAACACAAGCCCTCAACGATACAGGACCCAATCACCATAAAATTGTTATAGTAGCGGGGGGGGGGGGGGGGATCAATACACTACCTTTTGAAATTAAAGCTCCACAGTCATATCAGCTCTTGGAGCAAACGGCAATAAACACGGATCGGTGTGTCACATGCCAGCAAACAAGCAGATAAATCAATATTTCATCATTTGATAGGAACTGAAAACCTCCCTTATGCTCCGTCTCCTGGCCGTTTGATGCCCCACATCAAGATCGTCCAGTCATCAAAAAAAAAAAAAAAAGCAGCGAGTCTCCTTCACTCTGCCTCCTGATTGGCTGACGGTCGGCGTATAAAAAGCAGTAATACGCAAAGATCTGCCTGCCGAAGACGGTAATAATGAGTTTGTAAATGTTAAACCTGTCTGTCTTTCTTTTGGACTCATTCTCTCATAAAGTAGATTTAAAGTGGTAATTGTGCCATTACAAAAAAGAATTTTTAAAGCTAAAAATGTCTCTTGGCTGCCACTTTACTGGAGCAGAAATAATATCTGACATTATACAAGTACAATCCTCCTCCAAGGAGCATTCAAATCTAGCAGCTGCTGGTAAAAAAAAAAAAAGAGCAAAATGATGATACACAAAGGCAGCTGCTTGTATATAACACTGAAAACGTTTCACTAATGATAAACCTATCAAGTTTGATTTATTAAAAGTGGATAAACATATTATCTTCCCTTAAAAGCTACTCTTCCCGATTCATATTCGCAGCTCCGAAGCGCTTCCAAAATAAGTGCTCGCGTTTCACAGTTAATCAATAATAAAGCAGCGAACATGCCATGATCCACAATAGACACAGCATCTAATATCGATTTGCAATAATGAAATTACTCCGCAAAGGCTGTTAATCACCCATGCAGGAGTGCACTCGACCGAACGCGGGCCGTCTGAATGCCGAGCCTCTCCGTCTCCCGGACCGACCGGTGTTTGTTAACGGGCCGCCCTCGAGCTAACTCGGTTTCTATGGATTTAGACCCTCCGACCGGAGGACTCTTCACGGGCAAAGAAAGGAGGAAGTCCTCGAAAAACTCCCACCGCGCACTCAGAGGAACGAAGGAAGTCCTTCAAAACGCTGGTTTTCAACCGGTCCGGCCTCGGAACACTTTTTTCCTTTGTCATTAAGTTGTGAATCAAATGTTTTACACAGCATATATATATATATTTAATTTTTTTTCATGCAATGCCTTCATGCGCTGTTAAATATTTTCAATAAAGGCAAGAAGAAGTGCAGCTAAAAGTGAAGCTGGGGGTCGAAAGCCCAGTGAAATAATAAAAAAAAAGGCTACCTCTAGAATTTTATGATTTTCGGACAAGTTTAAACTGCCGATGCTCATCAGGTTTTAAGAATCTACGTCGAACTGCATAAAATATGAAAGTCAGACTCGTCTCATGTTAACCTGCTGCCCAATGCTCGCATGAGAGCCAACTACCGATGTAACGACGGCCGTTTTGGTTGTTGCTGTCATGACAACAGAGACGGCAAATGGCTACTGCACGCGTGCTGCGTCGTGACAAATCTATGTCCTTCAAAATAAAAGCACGGCATCAGAAATTCCTTTTCAAAGTAAAAGTTTATTTTCCCCTCTTCTTCTTTTATTTATTTATGCTTTTTCACGCACACATCCGACAGGGACTGCTTTAAAAAGGCGTAAAGGACCGGTGTTGTTAAGTGTTTTCTTTTTTTTGGGGGGGGGGGGGTCTTATATTCATCAAATTACCAGAAAAATGTGCTTGTGTGATTCTAACAAATCTTATTTTGGAAGAGAAGGCCACGATAAAGTCAGAGTTTGTAGATTGAATCTTTGTGCTAATTTTTCTTTAGACACTCACTGCTTTTTTTTAAAGCAAAAAAAAAAAAAAAAGGGAACAAAATATATTAAAACACAGCAGGAACTATTTTTATGAACTATACTGGCGGCGGCTGATAACATTTAATAATTTCCATAGAACAGTCATAGGCTTGCTTTTGCGACCCGATTTCACTCCTCGCTTCACTTTTTGTCTCCTTTTTCTTGTTTTGTTTTTTGAACCCTCTTTTCACTGTTTGCTCTTTTGTGTCCGTTCTTATTTCGATGCCCGTCTTTCATCGCCGCCACCTGGCCGTGCTTTATTCCTCCCTCCTTGATCTCTACATGCTCCCTCTCTCTCTCTCTCTCTTCTCTCTGACCACCGACGCTCATCATCCTGTCCTTCCTCTTCCTTTCCCTTTCATCCCGCCCTCCTTCATCTGTTCTGCCCTGTTGCTCATATTCGACAAATTAAGATGCTTTCTTCTTCTTCTTCTTCTTCTTCTTCTTCTTCTTCTTCTTCTTCTTCTTCTTCTTCTTCTTCTTCTTCTTCTTCTTCTTCTTCTTCTTCTTCTTCTTCTTCTTCTTCTTTATCCTCTGACTCTTTGTTCTCTGACACTCTTTCTTTAAGTCCACCCACTTTTAAGAGGAGTCCTACTTACTTCCTTAATATCAAACTAATCACCGTCACCCATTTAAAAAGTGCACTTAAAAAGCTGTTTCTTGTTTCGTATCGAGTTTTTCTCTGTTTTGATCCGGAGATGCGCGTTTTTCTTTTTTTTTTTTTTCACGTCATGTTTTATGGATTTAATCTGTGAAAGAAGCTCTTTTGGTGAGACCGACGCTGAGCTGTCAGTCGTATCACGTGGGCTTGGACAGCTGACGGTTTGCTCGGCCGCTGAGCTGGACGGTTCAGTTGATTGTCAACACGAGAGGTTTTCAAAGTGCTCACTCTTTTAAAGGGAAATCTGACTCTGATGGGGTTGAAAATCTCTGGAACCAGACAGTCAAACCCATTTTCCACTGACAGTACCTCCTCGGCTCGGCTTGACTCCACTTGCTTTTTTTTTGGGCGGTGGGGGTCCCAAACGGGACAACATTATTCTCGTGGGGCCGACGAGGTGCCGATTGAAACGCGAGACTCATAAACGGCGTTCATAGACAATCTTTCCACAGACACTCCTGGTTAGTCTTTTTTCCTGATTGTGTTTGTATCTGCTTGCTGCCGTCACCTCCTCTACACGCAGAACGCAAAGCCTTTCTTCCTTTTATCGGGTCTCGTTTTGGTTTTTTTTGTCGCTTTTCTTGTCTTAACCTCATTTCTTGTGAACATTTTGAGTCGCGTCTGTCGAACGCCAGGTGTTTGCTCATTTGAAAGAGTCTCACCTCGTGTCGCGTCATTATTTTTCTCGCGGCGACCTGCGTTGAACATGAACGTCACGGAGGTTTATACGCGTTTAAACGCCGGCTGAAGTCTCTCACCGTCACTGCTCTTCTCCCTCCTGCTGTTTTCCCTTTTTCCTCTTCCAGCACGGCCTGTCATTCCCTCCCTCCTTTATCTGCACAGTCTCTCGCCTCCATATGTCTTCAGTCTGCAGGAGGCCATTAAGGCAAGCGTGTGTGTGTGTGTGTGTGTGTGTGTGTGTGTGTGTGTGTGTGTGTGTGTGTGTGTGTGTGTGTGTGTGTGTGTGTGCGTGCGTGTGTGTGAGAGACAGAGTTGATGAGTTATCTACATGGTGACAATCACTTTGGAAATGTGCTAATAATGAGGAGACAACAATATCGTGTGTGTGTGTAGTCACAAATGAACTAATGTGTGCTCCCAATCAGCAGCAGCTCGTGTGTGTGTGTGTGTGTGTGTGTGTGTGTGTGTGTGTGTGTGTGTGTGTGTGTGTGTGTGTGTGTGTGTGTGTGTGTGTGTTTGTGTTTGTGTTATCACTAATGAGCGAACACATTTCAGTCTTGACAGGTGTGCGTTTGTCTGCGCTTGTAGAGACAAGTGTGTGTCGCACCGCTAATGTGCGAATGTGCGTGTTATCACTCTGTGAAAGGTGTGTGTGTGTGTGTGTGTGTGTGTGTGTGTGTGTGTGTGTGTGTATGCATGTATGTGCGTGTTCACAGCCATGTCGTGTTCGTATCGCTCTCTCCACTCAGTAATGGAAACTGACAACACAAAGCAGGAGTTTAAGCGTGTTCGTCTGACGTCTGTTTTCCGTGCCAGTCAGCGATACATTTTCAGTCATCTGGTTGAAGTGAGTAAAAGCTGCACACTTTGGGAAGTTTCCTTCTGGTTTTCTATACTGTCAGCGAAGGCTTCTTACCATTTTGATCCTGTAACACAGGGTAACACAACACGACTGTGACGTATGGGTCATTTTAATAAGAACAACTCTGCCTGTTTCTCTTGGAGCCAACCTCTAGTGGTCCTCGGTGGTATTGCATTTTAAGGTCACGTCGGCCTTGGCTTCATTTTTCAGACCCTAGAGGCTCGGTCCACTTTTATATGCAGTTAGTTTGTCCATTTAAAAAATAAAATAAAAAAAAATACCGAACGCTGTCGAAATATTGCAAAGAGGTTTGTCACGCTTGGCTTAAACTTTGCAAATACATTACAACGTTACGTGAAGCATGTAGTTTCTCCCCTGAAAATATGAGAACATCCGTTTGGGAGCGATGACGAAAAGATAGCGTTCAAATAAGCGCGAGTAACTCCTCAGTACCGTATTTCCATGCTGTTTTTCCCCCCCGTCTTCTCTTTTTCTGTTGCAGCTTCTTTTTCTGCAGAGATCGGACGGCGGCAGCCGGTTTGTCCCGATACGCTCAGCTCCTGATCTTTCAAAACTGTCGTGGAGGAAAATGTAGTTTTGTTTGCCAATATTTCCAACATTTGTTTTCGATTTGGAGGCAAACTTGACTCGTGACAGATTGTAGCAGCCGTGTACAAAATGTCAAATAGTGAATTCAAAAAAAAATGCGTTTAATGTTTTGTTGGTTTGAGGTTTAGTTTAATTTCAGTTTAACCTTCAAGACATTTTTTTTTTTTTTTTTTAAATCATTGACATCGATGTGTTTTATGTGTTTCACAAGACAGAAGGAGGCAGCTGACTTGTAATGGCCAGCAATGATTGAAATGAAGTAAAAAAAAAAAATATGGCTTCTACTTTGCCAGCAGCAGTCGGACATAAGTCTAAAAGGGCTTCCTGAAGTGCAATTGGCAATTTTTTTTTTTTTTTTTTTTTGATCTGCTGTGATTACGAGGCCGTGGGAAAGTTTGCATTTATTTTTTGCCTTTTACTCAGCGAGAAAAGAGGAAGGATGTGCTAAAGAAGAACGACCTACTAATAGTTTGACGTGTTCGGCTCACCGTCATGCAAATGTCTCCTGTTTTGCGCCGCGTTATCGCTTACTGTAACGCTGCACCTTGTGATCGTCGCGCTGCTCGGCCAACATGTTTCTATTGGTAAGAACCAGAGGCAACAACATTTCCTCTGATGCTCTGCTGCTGTCACGCGTTTGGCCGGTCGGGGTGTCGGCCTTTGAAACGCGACGACGAGCAAGAGGGCGCGCGCACTCGTACTTCTCCATACTTTGTATTGCTTCTTTCCTCGTTTCCCCTTTGGTGTTTGTTTAACTTTTATTCCCTTTTCTTGTGTTTGTTTTTGAACCTTGATGCCTAGCTTTTGCTTTTTCTCTTCTTTTTTTTTTTTTTTTTAACACCCCCTATCTCTTCATCTTTTCTCTGTCGCTGTGGCCAAAAATAGACTCTCTCTCTCTCTCACAGGGTTTTTGACAGCCTCTCTCTCTTGAAACCTCTTTAACAGGAAGCAAGAGACAGTCACCACAACACACTCGCCGATACACACACACACACACACACACACACACACACACACACACACACACACGCACACAAACGTGCTGCTTTTGCAACACTTCTGTCCTGAGTTTCTGATTCAGTTTATTCTTGTTTTTTTCTTCAGCTAACTTTGCAAAATCAGCCATTTTTATTGTTATTATGAATTTATTTAATTTCTTTGACCTTCTGGTTTTCTCATTGTGTGTGTGTGTGTGTGTGTGTGTGTGTGTGTGTGTGTGTGTGTGTGTGTGTGTGTGTGTGTGTGTGTGTGTGTGTGTGTGTGTGTGTGTGTGTGTGTGTGTGTGTGTGTGTGTGTGTGTGTGTGTGTGTGTGTGTGTGTGTGTGTGTGTGTGTGTGTGTGTGTGTGTGTGTGTGTGTGTGTGTGTGTGTGTGTGTGTGAATGGGCTGTCACGCCTCGACTTGAAGTGCCACATGAAGAGTAACAAGTCTGAGTCAGCAGCATGAAAAAACATCTGTTAATGACACTTGAAGTAAAGACTGCACTCTATGTATGTGTGTGATTCTGGTCTCTACTCACTGCTTTTCACTGCTGTTACTTCCACTCGTATCTTCCTGCAGTTCCAGTAATTAGATTTAATATAAATTATTGTGATTATCGCAGCTTGCCGTGTTGAAGTACATCTTTCATTGTTACGCAGCAGCTCGCAGGACCCACTCTCATTAAGTTGGCCTCCCAGCTCATGACTCAAACAGGTTTTTTTAGCGGGTCTCTCGCTTCGATGGTGCCCCACTGCACAACTTCAGTGTTTATCGTCACGCTCATAAAAATAGTTTTCCCGGGTTTGACAAATATCACGCGTTTATAGTTTATAAAAATGCATTCTTCAAAGAGAAATAATCCAACTTGTTTGCAGTTCCAAGTTTCTCGTTAACACTTGTAATGCAGGTCTGTCATAAAACTGCTTTTGTTGCAGTACCGCAGTTGGCCACTGGAGCAAATTGTCAGCCAGGCTAACTGACGGTTTTTATGCGTCCGTGGTCAGTAGGCTCTAGAGTTGTCACATTTTAGTTGAAATTCGAACATTTGTTTGAACGTCATTAACATTTGAACTGTAATGACCCGTTCAAATTCAAAAACTACAGTCTACATGCGCGGTAGATTGTTTGAAGTGGTCTTGCCTCGTCATCCAGCAGAGGGCTCTCTAACAAATCACCACCAGATCGACCTATTGTAACCCCTGTTAATCATTAATTCGTGATCAGACTGGAGGACTGGAAACACTATTTAATATTTTATATTGCAAGTGAGGGGGGGGGGGGATTCAAATTTTGTCAAGAAATTGTGTGTCATTCGCTATTCGTTTCAAATGTAATTGTTTTGTTTTTTTTATAAAAGCGACAGGCCGAGCGTGCATCACAAACTGAGGTAGTGAACATCTGGGTGCAGCTCCAAAAATCCGCTATTTCCCCCCTTTTGCCCTTTCGCTCCACCTTCGAGCTCGTCCAGTCGGAACAAGCTGCGCTTAAAAATCACTTCTACCGTTCGGCGTGGTCGCACGACGCCCGAGTTCAAGCTCATTCCTTCAAGGTACTCGGTACAGATGGAAGGGAGCAGGTGGCGGACGCTGCGGGTCGGCCGAGGTGTTCGACCGCGGGCCGGCAGCCGTTGCAGAGGGAACAAGGCTTCCTGAGCGTTGTGAGGAAACGGTGAAAATCGGGAGCTGAGGCTAAACTTCCTCGATACTAAAGCAGTCTTACGAAGAGCGTTGGGAAGCGGTGGAGGACTTTAAGACGCACTCTGAAGAAGCGAAAAACACAGATCGCGTGAATGTTTTTCAGACCTGCAACTCACAACTCCCTCTGCTGTCTCGCTCGACCTCACTGGCCTCATAAACGTGCGTTTTAGTGTAATATATCCTCTGCCAGTTGTTGTTGTTGTTGGTTTTTTTTACGAGTCGTGAACCTGTGTAGGTGTTTGCTTCACTTCCTGTACTGTGTGTTGCACCGGAGGGCTTCCCTCTGTATTCCCTGTTGGTTATTTTGAAAAGTTGCAGTAGTATGTTTAATGCGTCATAGATTTGATTTACACACATAATTATAGTATGTCTCATCCTGATGCTATTGGTGCTATTGGCATCGATCATTTTTTCATAATAAAAGGCTGCGTGGATTACATTTTTTTCATTATTTCTCAACTACTGTTGGTACTGATGCTTCTGCGGACACTAAAGTTTAGTCAATCAGTCAATTTCAATGGGTAGAATTAATGAATTGTTACAGTAATGCAAAGTCTGAGTGTTTTCTTTGAAACTCCCTCGAGAGTTTTGCTTCTTATCGAGTTCAGATTTTTGCATTTTAAAATGCCGTTCAAATGCGTAATTAAACTGCTGCTTCAGTGTTACGAAAAGGCCTCGGCTGTCATTTGAAAGGAGTTGATATGTGGCGTGTTACAACATGCAAATACTGCGACTATCTATCCCGCACCGTGACTCCAACCTGGAACGGAAACCTCCGCCCCAATCAGACCTGCAGCGCGAAATCGCTCGCTGTACACCGCAGAAGTTTAACTCATAATGCCGAAAAGTTTAGAGCAAAAAAAAAAAAAAAAAAAATGTGCAGAGGAACAGCACGAGCCAAAATGTCAGTGGGAGGAGAAAGCAGCGCATTTTCAGCGAGAATACATTTTCGCGAGTTCGGTGGGTCAAAAGTTACCGCCTGCAGAAATAAATCATTACAGAGGTCGGAAGTGTTTTTTGGTTGCAAAAACTGACCCGAGGTTTTCATGAATCTTCCTGTAAGCCGAGTAAAATCGAAAGAAAGAAAGAAAGAAACGGACGGGGAACTCGAGACGGCAGTGGAAGGATGTGGCTGCCCTTCTAAAACACACACGTTATATTTTTACACAGCTGCGTGTGTAACAGGAAGATGCTTTTCATCACGAAACAGAAGGTGTGGAAGGGTGAGAAAAATCAGTAGACGCGTACGGACAGACGGGTAGAGAGATGCAGTAGACGTGTAGATTAATAAGGGCGGACAGATAGATAAATATAATGTCAGCAGTATGAATGAATGCATTTCCTCCGTTGCTATATCTGCAGATAGATTTCCAGTTGTGAATCTTTTGAAGACTGTAATTTCCCCCGATCTCGTTCTCTCTGCTGTGTTTCTGCGCTGAATGACTCAAAAGGCACCGAACAAGACGCAGAATGGCTTTGAAAAGCTTTGAAAGAGGAGAATTGAAAGTCGACTGAATGTCTGTTGTCACAAAGTGACTCAGAGAGCAAAACAAGCAGGGATCACTGAAATCAAGTTCAATGTATACAAAAAAATAGTGTTATGAACCATAGACACGCACGCACGCACGCACGCACACAGCTTGCCTAAATATGGTCACTTCTGGCGGCGAACGAGCAAGATGGACAAAATCTGAACTGGAGGTTTCGTAACGGCAGCTCACACAAACAACGGGTGACGTCAGCGTCGGCTGCCGATTGACACAAACCACAGAATAGAGTGTGGAAATGTTTGCTCTCGCCAAAGGCGCAAACAGAAACAAACGTTAACGCCAGATTCTTTGACTGTCACACCCGTTGTCCAATCGGACGATTAATTCATCCTACGTTCAGCGGCGCCGTCGGTATTAATTAACTTTCAACGTCACGACCCCCGGGCTGAGATACCCGGACAGTCACGTCCACTTCTCGGCCTTTACAGACTGTGCACTTCCTGTCTAACATTTGGCTCCCCGACTTCCTGCTGGCGTCCGCGAGACTTTTAATTTCATTTCAGCACATCTGGCAAATCTGCAGCATCTCAATTAGTCGAGATGGGACACCGTCGTGTTGATCCAGCTCCACTTCGGGCCTCGAGCTTGATGAGGCCGGCGGATTTTTTTTTTTTTATCACGCACAGCTTGATTAGTCCAGCTTTTAAAGTTTTAAATGCGGCATTTTGTTGATACACTCTGTTGCGTTACGTCTGATCGCTGAAGCCGTCTAATTTTTCAATATGAGTTGTCCTTTTAACCTCGGGCCAGCAGTGCTTCTTTCTTTTTTCTTCTTCTTCCTCTTCTTCACTTTCTTTTGACCGGGCACTTAGCTTAGTTGGCCTGCGGAGGCTTTCCAGTCTTGGAACAAGCCCGCCCCTCCTACACCCCCCCCCACCCCCTCCTTCCTTCCCCCGAGACTCGGGCCAAGGACACAACTGGCACAAAAAAAAAAAAAAAAAGACGAGGACAAGACGATTTATAATCATATTAGGAAGGAGCGCTTACTCGGCCTCAAGTCTCACGAATGCCAATTTCTCTCCATTTCCATCTCTTGTCTCGCTCCCCGACTCGGCCTTTTTTTTTTTGCTTCCCTTCTGCCTCGGCCGCTCTCTTTCCTGAGTCATCCAGCTTGATGCTTAGCCAGCCACTGAATCATATTAGAGGTATTGGCAAGTTATCAGGAAGACGGCACATACCCCCACACACACACCCCCCCCCCCCTCCCTCTCCCCCACCCCATTTTTCTGGGTAACGAAGCCACGCGCAAACCGGCCTCGCGTACGCGCAAACTCGCACCTCTCCGAATACGTACGCGCGGCCAAAACTTGTGACATCCTCACGAAGGGGTTTTTCCCGGCAAAGAAACTGCTGTTTTCAAAAGAAAAGCCACATCCTTTGAGGCGCGGAGCGGGGTCGAGGGTGGAGTGTGCGTGTGGAGCTCACTGTTTGTTTTTGTTTTTTGAAACAGAGCTGATTGAATATCAGTGTTTAACAATGAGAGATGAAGAACGAGTGGACGAAGAATGAGGAGGAGGAGGAGGAGGAGGGGAGCGGGAGGTGTGTGTTCATTGGGTGTAATGCTAGAAGGCAGCGCCGCGTAGTCCTTTGTATCTAAAAAGTAGGCCTGTGCGTGTGTGTGCGTGTGTGTGTGCGTGTGTGTGTGTGTGTGTGTGTGTGTGTGTGTGTGTGTGTGTGTGTGTGTGTGTGTGTGTGTGTGTGTGTGTGTGTGTGTGTGAGAGAGAGAGAGAGAAAGAGAGAGAGACACAGAGTCGAAGAAGAGAAAAATCAAATGGGAATGTGTGCTGAGAAGTGTCCTACATAACCCCTGCATGTGCGTTTATGTGTCTCACACACACACACACACACACACACACACACACACACACACACACACACACACACACACACACCTTACTGGAAGAGCTCTGTTGTAAATCTGTTCGTGAAGGCGCAGAAGATTGAAGCTCGGGAATCCGCCTTCCTGAACGTGTGTGTTCACCGCATGCAATTAACTGAGCAAACACATAAATGTCAACACGGTTTCTGAGACACGTGTCTGTGTGTGCGTGTGTGTGTGTGTGTGTGTGTGTGTGTGTGTGTGTGTGTGTGTGTGTGTGTGTGTGTGTGTGTGTGTGTGTGTGTGTGTGTGTGTCTGTGTGTGTGTGTGTCTGTGTGTGCGTGTGCAGTGTGTGTGTAGCCGTGTCTCCGTTTCATGAGTGAGTACATCAAAGTCACTTTTAATTGAATTAACATGAACCACATAACCACGTGATCATTCAGCAGCGTCATTGTTAGAGCTCCATTTTAAGACCACATTTCCCATGAACACGTTTGCTTCCTTTTCAAGAAAGAAAGAAGGTTTTCTCTTTGTTGTTATTGAAAATCATCATGCTGAAAAATAATCGTATAATCATAAAAAGAAGAATTTTGAGGGTTTTTTTGTTTGTTTTTTTAAAGGGAAATTTCACAATAATCCCAAAACAACATGTTGGATTTACATATTTTCTCCCTCAAGATTTATGTTAAACAGAAATCTTTTTTTGGTCCAAACTTAGTTTTCTCTCCGTCGTTGTTGAACATCAACATTTTGAAACTGTAAAAAAAAAGATATATTTATTTTTTTTCATTTTTAGTTAATCCATAGATTATAATTAAAAAAAAAAAAATTAAAAAAAAAAATCCCATTTTAATTTAAAAAAAATCACAAGTTTCTAATTACATAATTTCTCCCCGAAGATTTATGTGATAGCAGAAATCTTTTTAGGCCCAAAGAAAGTTTTTCTTTTTGTCAATACTGAAATTAAAGTGAAAAATGAGGCCAATTTAATAACCTGAGAGAGCAGATGTATTCATGTGGAGGCGTTTTCTAAAATCCAAACAGTTTGAAGACAACGGATTTAGAACAGCGAGCCTTTGTGACGGCGCGGGGGCTCGGAGTCGGAAACATTTTTCCCAGGCAGGGAGCGTCGCGTTGCATTGTGGGAAGTGTGTAGCTTTTGACCCGGACTATGGACGAAGTCTCACTCGTCAAACTTTATGAAAATGTAATAACACACGGATGCGCTTTGTGTATTTGAGCTCCCGTCAGACTGATCAGATATATTTATTTTTGCAAAGACCACCAGAATGGGCCTCAGTTATGATCCCATTTGTTTACGGTAAATAATGTCACATCTATAAAGGGGATGATTTACTTATGTTTAAATTAGTAAAAAAAAAAAAAAAAAAAAAAACTTTAAAGTTCCCATTCAAAGATCGTAAACTAACTCAAAGTTCCCATAAATGTAATAAACTTGTTGACGAAGTGAGGATCGTTGGGCAGCCATATTTTCTCACCTTCGAATCGAGCGGTCATGAATAACAGCGAGCGTAGATAAGTGTTATTGTTTTGTTTTTTTGTTTAATTTATTTCTTATTTTAGCTCGTGCATGAAGCATGTCTGCAGGCGGATGAGCAGATATGTGCACATGATAAGATCTTGATTAAGCTCCCCACATCTTTGTGTGTGTGTGTGTGTGTGTGTGTGTGTGTGTGTGTGTGTGTGTGTGTGTGTGTGCGTGCGTGTGTGTGTGTGCATGTGTGCAGCAGTGTGTGTTGTTGTTGTTGTTGCCGAAGCGCAGGATTCCCTTCAGTAAATAGACGCAGGAATCGGAGACACAGATGGAGTCTTGTGTGCTTCTGTGGAATATAAAAAAAAAACACACACACACACACACACACACACACACACACACACACACACACACACACACACACACACACACACACACACACACACACACACACACACACACACACACCCATGTTTGTCATGCTTTCTGCACCGCCACTAACCACTCAGCGAACTCTTTGTAGAAAAAAAGTCTATTTCGGTCTATGTTTGAGAAACCGAGCTTATTCTGGAAACAGGCTGTTACTGTATATGGTTAATCCCCAAACCGTCCTCGCGCTCTGTTTATGCATCGGGTTCCGTTTCTTTCTACTTCTCTCTTCAACTGTATTTTTATTTTATTTTTTCCTTTTTTTCCTCTTCCGCTTTATTTTTAATTTTTTTTATCGTCCTTTCTGCGTTTAACTTTTCTTTTTCCCTCACTCTCTTTCTTTGTTTTTCTTCCCTTCTCATTCGTTCTCTTTTATTCTTTCTGATGTTCTTTTTCTTGCCTCTTTTGTTCCTGACTTGCTTCCTTTTCTTTTCTCTTTTTTTTTTTTTCATTCCTCCTTCTTTTGTGACTTTCTCTCCGTCTCTCTTCGGTCACTGCAGAGGTCTTGTCGGTGTGCGTGTACAGACATGCTGCGCGACTATCTGCTGACTATCACACACGCGCGCACACACACACACACACGCGCGCACGCACACACACATACGCAAACTCGTTTTCACATGAATACACAGGGATACGCAAGATATGTGTAGCGTTGCATGCACACGTTCACCCACCTGTTATGCAAGCGAGAGACGGGAAGAGACCGTGCTGTTACCACACAGGAGCAACACACCTTCTCTCCATCTGCTTTCTGTCTTTTGAATTGTTTCGTTTGTTCTTCATTTTTATGGTCGACCACATCGTCTTCTCCTTCTTCACTTTGTTGTTGTTGTTCTTCATCGTCTAATTCTTCTCCTCCTTGTTCTCTGTCTTCTTCTTTTTCTTCGTCTTCTTCTTCTCATCCTTCTTCTCCTTCCTCTCCTTTTTTTTTTTTTTTTATCTCCTTCTTCTCCCGCGTCTCCTCCTTTTTTGTCCTTTGTCTCCTTCGTTTCTTTCTTTGTTCTTCCTCTCCTCCTCCTCTTCCTCCTCGTTCTTCTCCTTCTCCCCGTTCTTCGGCTATTCATCCTTCTTCGTCCCCTCTTGTCAATCAAAACTTAAATTTACATTTGACTATATTTCTCCCATTAGATAACTTATGTTTTAGGACATTCGTTATGACCTATTGCATCTCAAAGAAAATGGCTACTTGCTACTTTCACTGGAAATACAATTTTATTTATATTGGCTTTTACAGGCGTAATGTTAAAGGTGGAATCATTTTAAGACATCAAAAACTGGGAATTAGTTCGCTTATGGTTAATATGAATAACTTTGGTTTAACAGCTCGATGCTGTTGAGTGGAAATTAGGTCCTAAAGGCAAGTTATACTGAAATATCCTTATAGCAAAATAAATATAAATCAAACACAGGTTATGGAATTTTACTTTAGACATGTTTAGACATTTCAAATTCTTTGTTTTTCACAATGATTTGCAAATTCTTTCCCCAAAAACGTTTCAACAAGTGCTTAAAAGTTGTCTTTCAGTTACATCTCGTCGGACAACAAACGTTCACGTGAAGAAACAAACCCGATGAAGACTTCTAAACGTCACAAGAAACGATACGATATTTTAAATCGCGTCACGCGTTTAAAAGCAACGAAAGGGAAATTCGGTGCATCGTTGCTCGAGCAGAGCACGACGTCGCTTCCTTCTGCGGTTGCACAACATGTTTCCAATTACACGTTGTCGTTAATGTACAGCGGCAGCCGCCCGCCCACCCAAACGCGTCGAATTAACCCGCCTACGGACCAAAAGCACATGCTGTAATCCTGAGCTTCCTGCACCTCCGCTACCGGAGCCGAGCGCACGCCGGCGTATCCCCCCCAAAAAAAAAGAAGAAGTATGGAAAAAGTGTTTCAGCGCAAAACGTAAAGGATAGCAGGAGGAAGAAGAAGAAAAGAAATGAAATATTGATGTCAACAGCGGCGTGTTCATTCGGCAGCGGGCGGCGTACTTGAAAGCAAACACGTGAGCGAGGAGACAAATTCGAGTCATCGTTAATCAAAACAATCCAAACCGGAGGAATTTTTATATATTTTTTTTCCTGCCCACAAGAATTGAGACATGAACAGTGCAGCCGTGTGCTCATACACACATAATAAAAGTGGGAACGCGCACGCACACGCACGCACACACACAATACACACATACATTTGTCTCCATTTTTAGAGACTCCTCTGGGATATAGAGTCTAAATTTAGAAGGTCATTTTGTTAAACAAATACAGCATCAGCCTGCTGGAAGATTGTCAAAACACAGTGGCCATGTGTTTCCATCAGTGTGTGTGTGTGTGTGTGTGTGTGTGTGTGTGTGTGTGTGTGTGTGTGTGTGTGTGCGAGCGTGTGTGTGTGCGAGCGTGTGTGTGTGTGTGCGAGCGTGTGTGTGTGTTTATGAGCGTAGATTTATCTTCTTGTGGATGTGTGCGCGTAATGTCAGGTTATATTAACTGCATGTTTTATGTAAACAGCAAAACCCAAAGGGAGAGAGAGTAAATGGAGGAGAGGGAGAGGGAGAAGGAGAGGAGGAGGAGGAGAGGAAAAGGAGAGGAAAGGAAGAGGACAGCGGGTGTGTAGTAGCAAAAATGGAAAAGAGGGAAGTGGACAGAGGTGTGTAGGAGGAGAGAAGAGTTCACTTTCATTAGTATGATAGATAGGAGAGAAGCCCTCTTTAACCCCCACGCACACACACACACACACACACACACACACACACACACACACACACACACACACACACACACACACACAGACTTTTTTTTACACGAGGACACGTGTATGTTTTGCAATAGCGCCCACTCGGCTTGTGCAAGTCCCCGCGGCGCAGCTCGTCCTCACAGTTCAGAGTTTCAACACCGTTTCCCAGCCTGGTCCGAGGCTACCGTTTCATAATTGTTGCGTCTGGTGGTGGCGAAACGACGTGCAGGAGAGGATAACCTTTGCGTTGCCGTCCCGCCGCCACCTCAACCCAGTCATGCCGTAACGGTCACGGGGGTTTCAGTCCCCCCCCCCCCCCCCGCCCCCAGCAGGAAGTACGTTTTGAAAATCAGCGCGCTACGCTCATTGACATCGTCGGAGGTTGGATTGTTGCTGTTTTATTGGAAGGGCCCGGTGGAGGTTTGAAATCGGTTTGTGACTTAGCGGTGCTGGTGGTGGTGGTGGTGGTGGGGGGGGGGGGTGTAATATGTTTGAGCAAGCTGTTTAACCTCCATCAAAATAGGAGAAACGAGCCTTTCACGTCCTCAGAAGTGGCTTTAGTTTCGCACGTTCTCAGCGAGCTCGCGAACATTAGCGACTCAGAACTCTAAAACTTTGCGTACGCTTTTTCTACGTTGAGCAAAGGTTGCCGTTTTGTTTTGTTTTGCCGCATCTGTTAAAAAAAAAAAACAACAACAAGATATGACGCGTGAGTGAGGAGGATTTTTAGTTGTCTGAAGCCATCGACGGGCTGTAGCCGTGTGATAAAAGTTCAACAGCAGTGGGCTGTTTCGTAATGTTTTGATTTCAAGTTGAAGTTCGAATTTGCGGCACAATTTGACGAGATGAATTTCAACGCTGATTTTAAAACAAATTCTTTATATCAAATTCTTTCTTTTTTTTCAATCATTGCTGTGAAAATCAAACTATTTCAACAAACCTCGTACAAATACAATCAATGGTTAAAAAGCACATTTTGTTGAATTCATATTATTAAATTAGGGTTCAATAATGTCCCCCGTACTAGAGGAATAGCGTGTTTTTTTTCTGTAGTTTTAGAGCTTATATTTATATTCTCTTCAGTTTAAGTGAGCCACCACTGTTATTTTGTAAACTCACTATCAAAAGAGAAACTTTTTCATTTATTTGTTATGTGTTTGTGTGTATATATATATATATATATACACACACAGTTGTTGTTGTTTTTTATGAATGAATACCCTTTTTGATGCCTGTAATAGGTCAAGCCGTTTAGACCAGCCGACTTTGCAGGATGACATTTTTTTTTTTTTTAGCGGGCAAACAGCACACTGATGAAGCAGATTATCAGGTCTAGACATGCGGAGGTCTGCTCCATCCATCACATTACAAAACCTGCCGATAGCGGAGACGGTGCGGGGGGGGGGGGGGGGGGGGAGAGCAGCGTCACCTCGCCTCGGTCTATCTCCCTTTTGTGTGCGACAAATAGTCGATCATCTTTGAAGCGCGACACAAACTCGTAGCACGCACCCAGCAAAGTGACATTAAGCTGATGAAGACGTATCGGTCCACCCCCCCCACCCCCACCCCCACCCCCACCCACCGTTTCAACCCCCGAATGCCTTTCGCTTCTTTAAAGTTTGCGCAAAAGTTCGTCGTTGGACGAAAAAATGAAGAAACAAATCCAATTTTAAGAAAACGAACCCTTCCGTGTTCCCTTTTTAGAACAGTCATTATTCAGTCAGACGGGTCGAAGGATCGTCAGCAGAAAACAACGTTTCACTCCTCTTTGATTTGCGCAGTTTGTGGTGAAAAATGTCAACTTTGACTGGAGGTTGGTGCCTCAGGAAAGGATATTAACTTTATTATTATTATTAACACCAGCTGAATATGGACTCGTTTACTTTCAAGAAAAATTGGCTTGATATATTAGATGACGAATTTCCAAGAATATGCTTTCAAATTGAAATCAAGTCTCCTGTTTGCTTTTTTTGCGACTGTTATAAGATCAAAATAAATATTTTAGCAGTGATAAAAAAATTCAGCAACTACATCAAAAAGTGATGTTTATATGCATGTAACCAACAGATACTTGAAGTTACGGGGTAGCACAGCTGACGCTGACACATAAATGCTTTTACATTTTTTTAATAAAAGTCAATCTCCAAATTTGATCGTAGTTGTATTTTGTCCCATTTTATTCAAGGAGCTGAGTCCCATTTTGACATTTTTTTTTTTAAATCAAAAGAAATGCTGAAATTTGGACTTTTTTGAGGCACTAAATAAAAATGAAATGAACACGACAGGTGGTGTTGTAGTTCATAGAAGGAGATGTAGCAACAGAGAGAGGAACATAGAAATGGTTGGGTGAGGGAGGTGAAACAAAGGGGATGACAAAAGGTGGAAAAACATCTGCGTGGGTTTGTAGGAATGACGGCAGAATGGGGCGGACAATGAGCAAGGTGATCGAAATCGACTTGAGGACAGTGGGCGGTGAAAAGAGGGAAAGAAAGGTGGTGGAGGAGGAGGAGGAGGAGGAGGAGCGGGAGGAGGAGGCATAAAGAAGAAATCACGGCGAAAAAGGGAAGAGGAAGAAGAGCCATCGATCTGGGTTGTAAACAGACGGCCTGGCTACAGGAGGAATGGTCAAGGGAGGGGATGAGATGGAAGAGTGGTATTGATCCGAGGCAAAGAATGAGAGTTAATGGGGGAGTGAGAGGAAGGGAAAGAAAAAGAGCTATGGAAGCAGGGAACGTCAAAGTCCACCTTTACATACACGGACACCCTGGACTACACAGAAAGTGGCACCTTATATACTGTATGTTGTCTTAAACCCTGCTACGGCGCTAATGACATTTCAATAATCTAGTCTTTTTTAAAACTGTAAAAGATCTAGGGCTCTTTCTATTAAATTGTTTTATCGTCAGTTTCCTGCCTCATAAACTAAATCGATTTTTGCTTTCGGTGTTGGTTTTGATCAGGGAGGTATCGGTGCTTTCTGCGAGAATTCAGCGCAACGAGATGTCTGCTCTTCATTTACCTCTCGGAAACACAGCCTGAAAACATGTCTCCCGTTGCCGAACTCTTATCAATTCACCATTACCTGTATTACAACACCACTACATCTCTCATCCTGGCTTTCGTTACAGAATACTAATAACCGTGCGGGTGTGTGTGACGTTTCAGTATTGATAAATAATAATATTAAGGAAATAGATTTACTGAGGGGAAGAGAGGAATCATTTATTAAAGCAGGAACAATGTCAAATTAAGCCTTCGGGCCCCCGGTGGAGATTTTATTCGCTTTATATGTTGGTTTTATTACCGTGGAGGACAGACTCTTTCTGCCACACTAAATTAATTGACCAAATTTGACCTCAAGGTCCAATTAGTAGCTGCACTGAAGCTTTGGCTCATGTCACGCAATCGTCTTCAGCAGATGATGGCCCCTCCGTTCTCATTGAGTTATAGATGTTGAAATTTCCATTTCATCTGAGCACTGAAAGGACCTCTTATCACTGTTTAAAAGTTGAGCTTCAAAGTTTATTCTTGACCTTGGAAGTGACAGCAGACATTATAATTTCTCTCCATCTGCTCATAAAGACCAGTTCATATAATTGAATCCTCCGGACCAGCTACTAAACAGGCCTCGAGGTGAATTTGTGTTTTTCACACAAGACAATTGAATAAAAATGACTTAACGTTGATTTCTACACCTCAGGAGTCTTAAGTGTCACCATCCATCATACAGTGAGTTCATGTTTTCAATATTATTCTTGTCGCAAAAAATGCGTCGGAAATTTGTAGCCTCCATCGGCTGAACGACGGATCAACAAACTTCTTATGGTCCTGACCAACTGCGGACATTTATGATTTTCTTTAAAAAAAAAAAAAAAACATCATCATGATGTAGTTGAATATAGTTCGGCTAAAAAGTAATTTCACGTTTATCAAACATCCCCAAAACCTGAATGTTTTAATAAATCAAATATTCACCTCTAAATGCCCACGGATTGATTGAATCCGTTTTTCGTTTGTCAAAAGATAACTCAACCATTGGGGATCGATATTTTAAGCGGTTTATCTTGTAAATAGGTTTACTGGATACTAAACCGAAGGTCGGTCTCTTTTGGAATATAACAATGACTAATTATTAGTGGTTGGGCGTCCTGCATGTTAGGTGTCACCCGCATGTGTATGCTATCTGATTTCCAGCCTGTTGAAACTTTTGCTTTTCTGAAACTCGAGCGAGAACACCTGAGAGAGATAACACTGAGCTATGTCCTCGTAAACGGAGCGTCACTGAGACGGCGACGCCGCTGAAGGCTATACAGTTTGTTGACCCAGTAAGTTGACCCCGCATCAACCCGAAGCCATCTATTGTAACCATTCAGTAGCAACATGAGGGGAGGTTATATTAGTTTTCATCAGTTAGGATTCATGACATTTTCCCGAGAGGTTGTGCTGGCTGGCCCTGAAGGTCTCGGGTACTTTTCCGATGTTAGGGTTACAAAAAAAAAAATTCCCGATGTGCAAAATGTACCTCTCGGTGTTGTTTAGAGCCAAAAGACACCGAAAGCTGTGCGCCTTTTTTGAAAACGTGCTTTGAAGAGGGATGAGCAAGAAGAAGAAGAAAAGAAAAGAAAAAGCTTTCCAGTGTTAGGGCAGAGCGTGTAATACGCACGCTCGTCCACTAGAGGGAAGTGTATCAGTGTCACGTACTTTAGGAAAACAAAACCATGTGGAAACCGATGTGGTTAGAGTTAGAAAAAGCAAACCTTGGTTTGGGAAAAACCACGTTGGTTACGGTTTGGAACAAAAACTCCGGGGAAATAAAAACAACAACATTTTGTCGCCTCCCACACTAAAACTGACCCTGACTTTCGCCCAAACCAGCCTTCTAAATTTAACTAGAAGCTCACTGTAAAGCAGCAATCTTAGTTTTTTGCCGCCACCTGTGACAATAAGCAGTAACTGCAGCTGGGTTTTTGGATTTTGACTTCCCAGAGATCCAAACAGTGTCACCTGTGTGATGCCACTTCGCAGTTTAAGACAGCGTTAGCTCCGCCTACCCTCTCTGATAGAACAACCACTGCTGGATGACAGAAAACGCGTCACTAACTGTGAACCGGTTGTGATTTTTTTTTTTTTTTTCCCGGTGATGTCTCCGCAGAAATTCAGCTCCTTCAGTTTTTAATACTGCAAATTAAAGGACTTTCATCGGTAATAATCATTCAGCAATAGACGGTGACTTAACACACATTTTTTTTTTTACAAGAAAAAGTAAAAGAGAAGATCTTTTTTTTTTTTTTAAACAAGATTTTATTCATCATCGTCGTGTATGTAAATCAGCTGGTTTTTTTTTAAAGTCAACAATATATCCCATTTGCCTCATCGCGGTAATATGATTTTTTTTTTTTCCCCATTAAAAGATAGTGAATAATA
>NW_027210672.1:990000-1095000 GCF_029030835.1 Brachyistius frenatus | reverse complement strand
CACATCATGATCTTTTCCTGAACTTAACCAAGTAGTTTTGGTGCCTCAAAACCAACCAAACTGTGATCGTGACACAAAGTGTCCCTACCAGCCCACATGTCTGGGAACCATGTGTAATGATAACCGCCTAGCCAATAGTCTGTTAACAGTCGAAACCAGGTGATTAGTAGGTATGTCCCTCTAAACTTGGATTCTTCCTTTCATAACAAAAAATGGATCTTCCTGCCTGCTCTGCTCCTTTCTGTCCTTAATTTCTGTCTATATGAAGGGTAGGAATACAGTTGATGTTTTTTTTGTTTTTTTTGTTGGTGGGTCCACCAGTGGCTTTCATGTTCCTATCTGCCTCGTCTTCTGTCAGGGGAAATACTGCAGCTCAAATGGACTAGATGGAGATGATATGCTATTATTGGAGTCATTTCACGTCAATAACTGCAACATGACTTATTAAAGTCGCTAATGAAGCTCTTTGACCTGATTCTGGATTCGATTTAACTGCGAGGGGATTTGGAAGAAGAGAGAGAGAGAGAGAGAGAGAGAGAGAGAGAGAGACACAGAGACATGGATGGGGTGAAACGACTGGAGAGACAGAAGGATGGAGAGAGAGAGAGAGAGAGAGTTGGTGTCAGTGCTTTAGTCTGCAGGGAACAGCATGTTTCTGCTCATTAAAGGCAGAATGATATGCCGACTGGCAGCAAACATACACACACACACACACACACACACACACACACACACACACACACACACACACACACACACACACACATATATGCGCACATGCTCGCTGTAATTTGCCTTGGCAGATGAGACGCTGATCTGACACTGAAAGCAGTCCGATGACAGCGCGTAGGCAGTGGAGTGCAGAAGTGAATACACACACACACACACACACACACACACACACACACACACACACACACACACACACACACACACACACACACACACACACACACACACACACACACACACACACACACACACAGTCAGGACAGCTCATGCAGGCTGGCAGTACTTGAGTTTATGTGATCACGGTGACGTTTCCAGCTCTCTTAAGCAGAGCAGTTTGCCAGTGTGTGTGGGTGGGTGTGGGTGTGGGTGTGTGTGTGGGGGGGAAGGTTTTTTTTTTTTTTTTTTTTTTTTTTAATGTATTTAATGCCTTGAAACAGTGAGAACAGCCCATTTCCGTGTGTGTGTGTGTGTGTGTGTGTGTGTGTGTGTGTGTGTGTGTGTGTGTGTACTCTCACTGCCAGCAGGACAGGTTCTTCCAGTTCTATTTATAGCCTCAAGGAAGTAGGCTTGTTCTTACAAGAACATGCAGACACACACACACACACACACACACACACACACACACACACACACACACACACACACACACACACACACACACACACACACACACACACACACACACACACCACTCCTCCCAGGTGTCTGTCACGCAAGGCTGGGGTGAAAAACGTTCATCTTTCATGCACCGCTTTATCCCCAGGATGTGTGTTTCTGTGTGTCTGTGTGTGTGTGTGTGTGTGTGTGTGTGTGTGTGTGTGTGTGTGTGTGTGTGTGTGTGTGCGTGCGCGTGTGCATGTGCGAGAGAAACATACACACATAAAAAGAGGTGTCTGCAACAGCACACCTGAGGGGGGCGTGGCTACCTGATATGGGAGGTTTGAGAGGCAGGAAGTAGGATCGCTTTGTCTGAGGAACTGCAGGTCTGAAAGGAGAGCTACAGCTGAGGTAGGCTTGTGTGAGGGAGCGATAAAGAAGGGAAGTATTTGTAGCAGAGCTTTTTTCTTTAAAGTCGTAGAAGAAGAGAAACATGGGAAGAAAAGAATCTAAATAGCCACCGGAAAAGAGCCAAAGTGGAGAGTGCAACTTCCTCTACACCTCCTGAACCCGTCTTGTGGCAGCACTGCCTGCTCTCAGATACTGTTAAGATCGATTTTGCAATATTCTCAAAGGCGGCCGGTTAGCTATTAAGAGAAGTGAGAGCATCAGCGGGCGCCAATGCCGGGGTTGTGTCAGCCCAGTGGGTGCTGCTTCGCACCCCTGTTGTTTGGAGAAGGACAGGGGGACGGCGACCAGCTCAGCCATGAGGACCATCTGGAGTCAAGTCACATTGAAAAGTCACCGGAGAAGCGGCCGGTGGAAGAGGTCAGTGAGACACAGAACATCTAAATGACACCACGAGGGACAGAAACATCAAGTCCACAGTTTAATGATTGCTTGCCGCTTTCATGCTGCAGGTGACCTGGTTAGTTGGAGGTGGTGTTTATAGATTATTATAGACATCTCTGCTGTGTGTGTGTGTGTGTGTGTGTGTGTGTGTGTGTGTGTGTGTGTGTGTGTGTGTGTGTGTGTGTGTGTGTGTGTGTGTGTTCAGTGGTTTTGTTGGTGTAAAGTCAGTTTCTGACTCATAAAGTCGGTCAGGCGCTCTCTGAATTTTCAATTTCTTTGCCGCTAGAGAATTCTGGTGGTTAAAAGTACAAACTTTTTACATGTTTTACCATTTTTTTTTACCATTTAAGTTTGGTGATATTCTCTATATTTGTTCTTGTCAAAAAAAAAAAAAAAAAAAAAATCCCATGAAAAAGATCAAAACCAAGAATTTGTTAGTCCAACTCTCAACTCAATTCCTTATCTCTGTCTGTGGCCCTCAGCTTCAAGCACATTGCTTCAGGTATTACTGGTTCCGTAGTTTCTCTTTAAGACAACAGTGCAGCTTCATCTAGGGATGCACATAATACTTCTTCTGTAGTTGGATCAACTAATTATATGTTTAGGTCTTTTCACAGGCTTTTTTGTTTTCTGCCTTGATCTTGAAAGGACTCAAATACATGAAAGACAGATCAAAGTCATTTCTTTGTCAGTATTTGTGCCATTTTGCCGGTGAAATGATAAATCTGTTTACTGAAAATGTTATTGACAGATTAGCTCAAAATTCATATAATGGTTCCTCTCAGGTGGTAATCGTTCCTGGTTTATTGAAGTAAATGACAGCTTACATTGTTTTTTGAAACAAATGGTTATTACCTTTTAATGTTTATGCCCTTTTAAATGACTTATATTTCACAGTTTATGACGCACAAATGTTTTATTTACCCGGCTCGTCAGGGCTGTAGTAGTCAAAGATCTTCTTTTTTTTTTTTTTTTTTGTGATGCGGAGTCGCGCTTCCAAATCACTGAGACTCGCCTTCATCACAGCAAACAAACTACATTAAAACACCGAGATATATATTGTATATCGCCACTCAGCCAAAATATATCGGGATATGAGCTTTGGTCCATATCGCCCAGTCCCACGTACACGGTATCGTATTGTATATTGTATCGTACATGGTATCGTACACGGTATCGTACATGGTATGGTATCGTACATGGTATGGTATCGTACATGGTATCGTACACGGTATCGTACATGGTATGGTATCGTACATGGTATCGTACATGGTATCGTATATTGTATCGTACATGGTATCGTACACGGTATCGTACACGGCATCGTACATGGTATGGTATCGTACATGGTATCGTACATGGTATCGTACATGGTACCACACATGGTATGGTATCGTACATGGTATCGTACACGGTATCACACATGGTATGGTATCGTACATGGTATCGTACACGGTATCGTATCATGGTATCATACATGGTATGGTATTGTATTTGACTTCTTATCGTACATGGTTTTGTACATTGTGCCATACACAGTATCGTGCATTCTATACCACCGCATCGTATTGTGTATTGTATCGTATATCGTATCATACCGTAGCTTTGCAGCGTTTCCATACAGTAACTCACCAGCAGGACATACAACCCCCGACAATAGCTGTGACTGAGTATTTACGGGTTCAGTCTGTTCAGTCGACTGTCTTTGATTTAAAGTAGCAGAATAGTGAGTCCTTTACACGGCTCGCTTCAGTCAAGCACAGTGCAGCAAGTCCTGCTTTTTCTCTGCCAGCGAACTTGGTAAACGTCCACACGCCGGTCAAGTCACTCAGGTCGCTCCGCTGTCTGAGAAATCAAAATTGATCGAGTGTTTACAGTCTGAACGCTGAAGGTCAATCCTTCAAGCAGGACTGGCAAACATATTTGTGTGTGTGCGTGTGTGTGCGTACGTGCGTGTGTGGACACAAAGAAAGAAGAAAATGAGGGAGGATTTAAGGGTTGAATCAGCGTGATTTGTGTGGGGGTGTCCTTCGGAGCTCTGCGTGACTGCGTGTGCATTTTGCAGATGAGTAACTTTACGTGTTAATGTGTTTTTTGCGCACTTATCCACTTCACCGCTCTTCTGTCCGCCTGTGCGCGCGCGCTCGCACACATCAGGTCTACTGGGGCTGATTGTTGTGATGTGATTAGTCGTGCTCTAATGATTACACTGATCTGTCTGCCAACCTCTCTCAGCTGCAGCGGAGGAGAGAAACAGTGCAGTGCGACCGCAGGCCGGCGCGGACACTCACCCTGCATACTGCATTTGTGTTGTGTTCACGCGTGTCCCGTTTTGCGCTGCTGATACGCCGCCGCGCACAGTACTCAATTTAACGCACGCCGATATCATAAATTAATCTGTGGTGGGGGGGATGGGGGGGGGGGCTTTACGCGCTCAGCAACGTATGACACCATCTATTATTAGGCGCTGGTTTCGACCCCCGGATTCAGTAAGAGGGTCTTATTCAATCAGGCAAGCTGACTAATGCAACATTAGCTGTTCCAGAAAGCGCCGGGGGGGGTGGCGTTTATGAGAAGGTCACGCGTGTTGAAGCCGCACTTCCAACGTGCATAATGGCATTACTATTACGAGTTAAGGTTGTCTGGTTTATTTTTTGCATCGCAGTGATTCCCCCCCCCTTTACGTGGTGAAGCTTTCACTCTGAAGCCGGATTGTGCGGAATAGAAGGTTTTATCGCTCACAAAACTATTCAATTTAATTCCACAGCTCAAAGTGATGCCATTACGCATCATATCCTTCTTCTCGATTATTATGAGGTTCAGCTTTTGTTGAACTTGTTTCAGCGATGTGTTGGTACAGTGGTTATTTTGGAGGCTGCGGTATGAGGTGCTCTGGATTTGTATTGTGCTCTTCTGAGAGACATTTCTAATATCTAGTCTACTGTAACTGATATGAATGGAGTGGACAGAAATTTCAGAAACACCTGTATAAAAGAAAAAGTAAACATTATACCTAAAATGATATCACAGTATTTCAGGGCATTTCTGCGATAACAATAGGTCAAATGACAATATGACAAAACACTGATAAATATTTTATTGTTAATTTCAAGAACAAGCAATTGCAACAAGGTCGATTTGACATTTTTATTTGTCAAAATGAACAGTTTGTCTTTTGGGTTTTTTTTTTGTACATGTTATTCTTCAACCAAACCACTGCTAACAATTTACCGTTTTCATCTAGGAATTATGGGAATATTATTGTGAACGATATACTAGGCGCAGCCTTAATTATAACCTTCATAAAAGTTGCATCAATTGCAGGGTGGCTGTTTTAGATTGCAGCAGTTTTAGCGAAGGTGTACCTAATAAACTTGGCAACTGGGCTGTAACTGCATTGGTGCGAATGCAAACATATATTTATAATTTGAAGATTTGAGGTGGGGTGTAACTTTCAGGTTGAGCTTCAATAGCATTTCATCCGATCTGAATGTGCAACCACAGATAAGGCTGATTGGTGGAATAGGGTTGTTGCACCTTGCTTCTTGGAAGTGTCAGGTGGTTCAGTCCGAAGAGACCTTTACTCCCTTCTTGTTTGTGGTTTGTTTTCTTCTTCCGTCTCGGGTCCTCGGGGGAGCTTGCTTCTCTTTCATGTTGACCCTCTGGAGCAATTCCTGTTTGTTCTGTATTACTGGTTTCTCTTCCTCACCGGCGTCGCCGCAGCTCTTTTTCTTCTCCCCATCTCCTCTCGCTAATGATCCATACCGTCAGCCCAATCTATCATTGTTCCCGCCATCAATCCTTTTCCCGTCCTCTCCGTCAGTTCCTCCTTCTCTTTCTCTTCAACATGGTGACAATAGGAGATTTTCCTGTCCCTCGGGTTATTCAGGCACATTTATTCAACGAAACACACATGCATTCTGGAAGCACAGTGTGCCATTACAAGGCGGGACATGTCACCGTCGCACGTGTACAGAAAGACACACACACACACACACACACGGCAAGAGAGAAATGAGATTGTGACAGAGCGACGAATTGGACTCATCACTGCTTCGGCGGTGCCTCTGCGTTGTCTCCCTCTGTTCAGACAGCCAAGGCCATTACTGCAAAGACAGACGTGCAAAAAATACATAAATAAGTGTCAGAAACGCACGAGCTGAAGTGAAAGATGAAACGAGAGTGACAAGGAGGTAAAACACACAAAATGCAGCTGGAAGACAAACAAAGGGAAAGAGACGGAAAACAGGTGCCGAAATCTAAAAGAAGTTCAAGTTAAGATCCTGCAAAAGACAGACGGAAGACGTGGGAAACCTTCCTCTGTCTGGCGATTCATTCTGTTCTTGACGTAAACTGCTGAAGAAGACGCGCGAGCTACTTGCGAGATACAGTTAGCCAAGTAACTGTGCAAGATAAGTGTAACGCACAAGATGTCGGGAACACATTTAACATCTTTTTTTTTTTTTTTTTTTTTTTTACAAGTTCCTGTAGTGATACCAAAGCAAAAGGTTTTAATAATAATTTTAGCTCGCTTCAAGATAAACATTTTTTTTAAAAATCTTTTTGTCATGTAGCCTGACAAACAAACCCTAAAGGGCTCAATCTATAAATAATCTAGCATAAAACAAACAAACTGCCCTTAAAACATGACCTCTTTGGCAAAGGTAATTTAAAAAACAACTTTCACTTTCCTTCTTTCACATTCAAAAGCTCACACACACACACACACACACACACACACACACACACACACACACACACACACACACACACACACACACACACACACACACTCTTATCTTATGTCGTCAGCTTGTGGCATGTCGGTAGTTGTCATGCAGCTCCTGTCTGAGCCTCGAATTCTCCCTCGGGGATCCAGATTTCTGGACCGCACTCCGATCTGGAGACCCCGCCAAGCTAACTGCTGAGCCGACTGCTCGCAGACAAACCTGTTTAGTAGTTTACACAAGAAAATAAGCAACAACATACCTGCGTTATAGAAAAGCCCCGGGTAGTTACTCATCATTGTCTTTTGGCTTCTGGTTTTTATTGTCGAGCCGCAGTCAAGCAGTGTGCTGCTTATTTGGAGTTAGCGTGAAAACAATATCCTTAAGCGAGCGAGTTTGCAAATATCTGCGTTCCACATCAAGGAAAACCGCTCTTTAATGTGAATGATGCAGGGATTTCAGCCTAATGTTCTGCTTCATTTCATGTAAAACAAACCAGAAAGCCACACAGAATCAGATTAGAATATCATTCGCCTGTCGTTGATTGACAGAAAATATGCACCCAGTTAGTTCCTTTAAAACCAAGTTGCAACTTAATCGTAATCTCACTGTGAAACCTTCTTCCGCTTATTTATCTCCGCAAAGTGTCCTCAAACAGTGAAGATCACCTTAGATACACGTCTGGCCGTCGTTGCCCTCGGGCTTTAGTGGCAGCGCTGGTTTTGCAAGCTTTATTTGTCACAGTTGACGTGAAGAATCCCACAACTGTGATGAAGAGACGCCGAGCCGGAATCCTGTTTTTTCTCATCGCAGGACGGGCGTTTGTCCGGAAGGCCTTTTTACGACAAACTGTATGATTCTCAGTCGTATTTAATCATTTTGAAACACATTTCCAGGTGTTACAAAATTATATATATATATAAAAAAAAAAAATCTAGGTGTTACTTTTTTTGCTTCACGGTGTTTTCGTTGCAGATATTTGAATTAAAAAAAACATCACGTAGTAGGTTTTTTTTTGCAAGATGTATTGGATGTTGCTGCACAAAGAAATTCCCAGTGAATCACTTCCAGTTTTATCATATTAAATGTATGAATACGTCTGGTATAGCTGTAATGTATGCGGGCGATACACGTAGGCACATCATTATTATCTCTAAGGGAAAAGTCCTGGGGTTGTCATGGAGGCCGATGTAATGAAAGTTGCCGCGGCGATTCCTGCAGGAATGCTGCTGCATTAGGTGCGGGTGTTGGGGGGAGCCGTCGGTAACGTGATGAAAGTTTTAAGATGCTATCTGTGTGCACGTCCGCGTCTTATCACGTGGAATGAGGATCTCCATGGCGACCCTCGACGTTCTATCGCAAATGGATTCCCCATGGTGCAGTCTGTCCTCTCAGGGCATGTTCTCATAAACCGAGAGGGAGACAATGAGTGCGCGATAAGCGAGCGGGCACGCACGGGGATGAAGGACAATAACAGCCAACCGCAATAGAGTCGCTGGCGAGTTTCAGCAGAGCAAGTTCACGTTATCAGATGAAATCACGCACCGCGTTTAGTCACGGACGGCCGCGCCTCCCGCACGGCGCGTCGCCCCATTAGTCTCGCTGCTGAATGAGCTCACAGCCACATTTGACTCATTTCCTTATTTGTGTGTGTGTGTGTGTGTGTGTGTGTGTGTGTGTGTGTGTGTGTGTGTGTGTGTGTGTGTGTGTGTGTGTGTGTGTGTGTGTGTGTGCTACTTTTGGAAACACGAGGGCAAAAATATCTCTCGCTGACTCGCCCACATCCGAGCAGAAAACTTCTTGAAGTCACTGGAAGGCATTTGAAAAAAGCACCAAAACGCTGTTGGAGGGCTTTAACTCGATGCTTCTGTGATTATCTTGACAGTTTCAGTCAACACCTCTCCATACGTGCAGCTCTCTCTCTCTCTCTCTCTCCCTCCCCCTCCCTCTCCCCGTCTCCGTGTTTGACAAAAGCAAGCCATCCAAGTGACACTATCCAAACTCATCTCCTTCTGTTTAGGCGTGAACTCCAAGAGGAGGAGCTGTCACATTAGTGATTCAAAGGATCTGGATGCACTAACGGCTTGTTTTATCTCCCCCCCCCCCCCTCTCTCTCTCTCTTTGTCTTCTTCTCTGTCTCCCTGTAGAAAAGTGTGAAGGAGGGAATCCTGCTGAAGCAGACGAGCTCCTTTCAGAGATGGAAGAGGAGGTACTTCAAACTCAGAGGGAGGACCCTCTACTATGCCAAAGACTGCAAGGTACAGAGATGTGTGAAACTTACAGTCTGCGGCGGCTTCAATGAGCAATTCAAGTGCAATTCAGTGAGCTGTGAAACCACAAGTTGCAGTAAACAGATTATTACCGGAGCGTTTGAATAAACTATGTTGGGAATGGGTTTTATGTCATAGGGAGATGTTAGAAAAAGTGTGATGAAGTGTAACTAGATAATGTACAAAGCTGATGGTTACAGTGTTTCTCCCCCCCTTCCTCCATCAGTCCCTGATCTTTGATGAAGTGGACCTATCAGATGCCAGCGTGGCTGAGACCAGCACCAAGAACATCAACAACAGCTTCACAGTGAGCAGAAGACGAGCCTCCAAAATGCATTTCTAAAGTGTACATTTTTGCTTTATTTTCAAGGAGCAAATAATGACAACGTATTTTAAAAATATTTTTAGCTTAAAATACTGGAGTTATCAGTTATTTGGGCAGCCGAGAATTGGGAAAAATCCCCAATTTTGGGAATGTCCAATCTCACAATCAAGACAACATGGCAGTCTCGCAGAGCTGCTAGCATGGCCGTAGACTTTAGTTTTTGCGTCATCCCAATCACGTGATGTAATACTGAAGTATGGAAAAATGAAGTACAAAGATTTGACCGTGGTTCTGATAACTCAAGACTCCCGTTCCATTTTGTCTTCCTCAGGTGATCACTCCGTTTCGGAAACTGATGCTTTGCGCCGAGAGCAGGAAGGAGATGGAGGACTGGATCACGGCTCTCAAATCCGTCCAGAAATGGGAAACCTACGAGGTCGGTGTTCCTCATCTGTCCATCCGTCTCTCTTGTTGGGTTTTAGCGTCGTCATTCATTTTGTCGGCCGACATCAGAGTCAACGGCCCCAAATTTATTACCACTTGGTAAAAGCCAGTCACAAGTGTGTAACTTGAGGAGGAAACTGCTCCCCGACACGTCTCGGTCTCTTCGTTTATTCTCGTAGCTCCTCGTCATTTCAGCTTTTTGGCAACAGATTGATGACGCTCATGAAACCGGAGCGTCTGCTTTAATAGGCTATAAAGACAGTTGAACAATGTGAGCCGCTCTGCGAGCTGAGCTTGTATTCTCTCAGGTTTTAGACATTCATTACTGCTTCGCCTTTTGCAATAGCACATTCGGGGTCTTTAGTTCTTTTCACTGCATTAATCCCGAGTTATTCCCAGGTCGTGATAGTGAAGGTTCAGACTTCAGCTGCAGTTCATGACATGGATCTGCAAATTAATTCTTATTTCATACTTCAGCACTTTAGTTTAAAAAAAAAAAAAAAAATTCTACAGCGAGCTCGGTTCGCCCGCACTTCACTGTCTGCACGCATCGTTACGTAAACGTCTTGCATGTCCACATCCTGAGGCCACGGGGGTTCAATGTTTACCTCTCCTTGCATTCACGCACAGCTGTTGAAATTCAGCGCGACGTGACAAGTCGCCGTCCCTTTCTGCCAAAAAACGGTGTCCTTCCCACCTGCTCCGACGATCGTTCCGCCTTTGTAAGCGTGGCGCTGACATCGGCGTCCTCTCCCCTCCCGTGTTCCTCCTTTCTCCAGGCCAGTCAGTTCAACATGGAGCATTTCTCCGGGATGCACAACTGGTACGCCTGCTCACACGCCAGACCGACCTTCTGCAACGTCTGCAGAGAGGCGCTGCCAGGCGTCACCTCCCACGGCCTGTCCTGCGAAGGTACGTGGACTCTCTCTCACACACACACACACACACACACACACACACACACACACACACACACACACACACACACACACACACACACACACACACACACACACACACACACACACACGTGTATTGGCAGAGAAATTTCCTTTAAATTTGAGTGGGTTTTTCTTCTTTTTTTTTCTTTTTTCTTTTTTAACACATGCGAGAGGATATTTTTCTTTCCTCTTGACACACCCGTGAAAGTAAAGCAGGTTTATTGCACCTGACTGCAAGGTGGGCCAAGTTTAATCACAGGTTTGACGCACGACGGACATGAACAGCTGTGTAAAAGCATTTTCCACACCTTTCTCATTGCAGCTGTAAAAAAAAAGCTCAACACACAATTACAGTTGTTGTTTTTTAAGGCGGCCTCCGATTATTGAGAATTGAATCTCATCAGCGAACACTGATTTGTCACATCAGTTTATTTCTTTTTCTGTCCGGTTTATCCTGAAGAAAAACAAAAATGTCAGAGATATTTAAGCGGCCTCATTTGGTGACGAACCAGAAATTTACATATAAGATGATAAACTGTGAATAATGAATTCAATCCTTGTTCAATACTTCATTTTTATAAAAAAAAAAAAAAAAAAAAATATGGTCCAGATACAGATGAAACAGGGACATTTGTGCTGGTTAGTGATGTTTAGGAATTTTACTGTTATGCATAAAAAAAGGCACCAATAAATTTTACAGATGATAAAAACCAGCTCAACAGATAACAGTGTTAAACCAGTGTTGCTGTAAGAGTATATTTAATCACAGACATATTGTCCGTCTGTAAGTTTACATCTTTTCCAAGGAACATTGAGCCATATTAAAGTTTGAAGGATGACATCATAAAGTGTAATGACAGCTAAACTGCTTAAACTTTCCCAACATGATATTTATCTCTCCGTCCTCTGCAGTTTGTAAGTTCAAGGCTCACAAGCGCTGCGCTGTTCGCTCCACCAACAACTGCAAGTGGACCACGCTGGCCTCCATAGGAAACGACATCATCGAGGACGAGGAAGGGGTGAGCGATGAAGCCGTAGACGTCCACATGAGTCTGGTTTGTCGTCTCCTGCTGACTCACTGTTGGGTAACACTGTCAGTCAATTCGCGCAGTCAGTCAGTTTTAAACTGGAATTAGGAGGGCAAGTGATGAGAAATCGCTGAGATGAAAACGAGCTGAGGGTAAAAAAGGATTCCAAGAATTCAATTATGTCATGTTTTTCCATAGATTTTTTTTTTTTTTTTTTTTCATGCGATGAATAATAATTTTTTCCTGGCTTTCATAGCTTTTGTTTCGATGTCTTTTTATGCTACTCGACGACTCTGCCATCTATTTGCATACATTCATATAAAAAATGTTAAAGAAGTAAAGTTCAGTCCATCGCAACCCACGTCTGACGTTCCCGCCGTTTTCCCCCCGTTTTTTCCCCCCAGGTTTCCATGTCCCACCAGTGGCTGGAGGGCAACCTGCCCGTCAGCGCCAAATGTGTGGTGTGCGACAAGAACTGTGGCAGCGTGCGGCGGCTGCAGGACTGGCGCTGCCTGTGGTGCAAAGACATCGTGAGTGGGATTGATTTTTAGACCCTGTCCTGTCAGAAACTGTCGTGTCAGATCATTGTTACTATTTATTTAGGACTGGGCTGCCGGTCCGGAAGTTATTTTCAGTTTAGGGGTTTTTGTATGAATTTGAAAGAGTCGACGCGGGTCCGTTGATCCAGTGGAGGTCCACGCTGGTTATTTTTCTGGCAGGAGGAGAAACACGTGTCAACTGGGAGCTACAATTTTTAATTCCCCAAATTTGGATCCAAACTTCCAGCACTTTGTTCCTGGAAAAGTATACACGAATCATAAGTTTGAGAGGCCTCCGGAGAGCACATGAAAAACTTAATTAATTCCTTATTGAGATTAAGTTGCCTTCTATTTTGTTTGTGTGCCCTCGGGACGTGTTGATTTATGCGCAGGAAACTGTGATTCTCGGTATCAGATGTTCTCCTTTAAACTTTTCGTGCTCTCAACTCCCCTCCTTCGCCCCTCGAAAGACTCGAGGTGTGAAACGGTGCGCTGGAATCATCAAGAGTAATGGAACGGCACTTTCAGATGACAGCAGAGGTCCCTGGGGGGGGCGGGAGGTTGGGGGGAGGGCAGGAACAGGAGGGCAGGTTTAGAAATGAGAAGTGAAACGGAGGCTGATGAATTCCTGTCTGCTCCGGGGTCGCTGAAACCGACCCGACGCTCTGACGCCCTCCAGAGAGATGAGAAGGATTTTCCGCCGCACGGATATTAACAGTATTTAATCTTGTAAGGTAATCAGTGTGAGGAACATTTAGGACAATAACACTGACTGCAGTTTTACTTCACAGCTCAGGGCAGCATAATTTACGATTTTGCTAATTTTCCCATTTATTTAGATTAAAAGCTGCATGCTGTCGTGTTTTTTTTGTTTTTCTTCATTTTAACAATAAAATGAATTGTGTAAAGTTCAAGTTATTGTAAATCAAACAGAGTCATCACCCAACTCTGCATTTCTTTTCATCTCTGTGGGGCATTGTAGAATCTTTCAGCTCCTTGTTTTGGTTTTACAGACAGAAACTTTATAGTTCTGATTCAAACTCTCATTAGCATCATTTTCAAATAAAGCAGACTGCTGTATTCATTTCAAATGAAAAACCCTCCAGCATTTCTTGACAAGGCTTTTATTGTGACACATTTGCTAGAACACTTCAGATGATGAATCCATGACAATCGTTGAAAATAGTAGAAATATATTGTTGACTTTTTTAAGTTAAAGCCATGCAAATAGACATTATTGTCGATTTGAATGTAAACTTGCCACCATAGAAACGGTGGTTACACAACTTTGGTAAACAAATAAATAAAAAAAAAGCCACAACTTAACAGTGACCAAATAACAAACCAAAGCATGACGACAGAAAGAAGTAAGAAAACGTTCAAAATATTTGTTTTATACTGCTGAGAAGTGAAGTCTGGCATTTCCATAGTGTGTTTTCATCTCCACAATAAACCAATAATGGAATGAAGTAGTCAAGCAGAAAAGTTAAGTCGTGTTGTCCTTAAACTCAAACACAGTTACAGAGATGGAACTTTTGCTCTTTTCTTCTGTTACACTGGTCAAAAAGCCGCATTGTTTTTAAGTGCTTAGGTCAAATGGACACACTTAATGCAAAGTGTTATCCTCTGTACACGGACGTACAGACACACGCACAAATGAATCAGAGTGGCATTTGTAAAGGTTACAGAACTGGCATTTGGTGGGTTTCAGAGGGATGTAATGACCTTCTTCTGCTTCTACCGAAATATAGAATTACTATGGAGACCACTGACTGTGTGTGTGTGTGTGTGTGTGTGTGTGTGTGTGTGTGTGTGTGTGTGTGTGTGTGTGTGTGTGTGTGTGTGTGCGTGTGCGTGCGTGTGCGTGCGTGTGTGTGTGTGCGTGCGTGTGTGTGTGTGTGTGTGCGTGCGCGTGCGTGTGCGCGCCCACTTGCAGGTCCATAGCAGCTGTAAAGAACAAATGGGGAAGGTGTGTCCCTTGGGTCAATGTCGAGTGTCGATCATCCCTCCCACTGCACTTAACAGCATCGACTCAGATGGTGAGACATGTCTCGCAGCCGCACGCATTTCATGTACAGGAACCCACCAGCTCCTTTCTTTGCAGTGCAGGATCAACCGTCGGGTCAAAGTGCAAGAATATCAGAGCTCAGCTCTAAAGGCACAGATCCCTCTGGATGCCAAGGGTGTGAAAATGCGCACCGACCTTTGGCTTTTTCTACCGACGCTAAGCGGCTTTCGATTCAAGTTGATTCCTTACATTTATGATGCAGAATAACATCATATTAAAATACAGGATTCAAACGTATGAACGCTTCGACCAATCTTTCTACCAACAAATTGAAGAAAAGCAGATTCCCCCCCCCCCAACATATGTCAAATTGTATGCACTCTTTTGTCTTCGACATGACTGTCATCAGGAATTTGCACTTTTGCACACGCTGGGTCCACATGGGGTCGTATTTATTGTGTACGCCAGGCGAGTCCGGATAAACGGCGCCCTCTGTGATATTCATGACATTGGAACAAAACAATTTCTTTAAGCCTCGAGTTCACGAGTTGTTTACGGACATATCAGAGGTCGTGGAAGTCCATGTTTTATTGGATGTTAAGATAATATATTGTAATTTTAGTCCTGTACAGTTACAGCCTACGTCTGAGGAAAATGTTGATCTTCCCAACGGCCTCTTCTTTTCCCCCTGTGCCTTTGCATTTCCTGCATGACGTTACCCCCCCCTTGTTAGTTTGCTAAATTGTTCGCCTCTTTGGCTTCTAGACGCCGTCCACGTCGCCTAGCAACCGCGTTTTTCTGACTTAACCATTTAAACGCCAATCATATGGTTCACACGACTTCGTTGTAACCACGAGTTCCATTTGAACGCAGCAACAGTCCCAGTTATGTAGCATTCAGGATCAGTCAAATACAGCTGTTTTCTCAATTTGAACTGCAAAATTTGAAGTTGAATCTGAGAGCTAAAATATTTTCGAGGCTAATTTTCAAACCGTCCGTTTCAGGCTTCTGGAAGGCCACGTCGGCGTCGTGCTCCAGCCCTCTCTTGGTCCTGGTCAACTCCAAAAGCGGGGACAACCAAGGGGTGAAGTTCCTCCGCAAGTTCAAGCAGCTTCTCAACCCGGCTCAAGTCTTCGACCTGATGAATGGCGGACCAGAGCTCGGGTACTCGGGAGCTTTTTTTTTTTTTTTTTTTTTTTTTTTTTTTTTTACCTGAATCATAGTTTGGAACATTGATTCTGTCAGCAGTTTTAAATGTTGGCAGCTGACTGAAAACAAAGTGAGATAATGACTTTGCTGGTGGGAGTTCACCACAAGCGGTTTAATGCAGCTACTGATGGTGTAATTTTGCCACCTTTTCTACCAGCTACCTCTAAACATTCTCTTCCTCCTCTTTCTCTCCTCGTCCTCCCGTCCCATTCTCTCCTCCCTCAAGCCTTCGCCTCTTCCAGAAGTTTGTGACGTTTCGCATTCTGGTGTGCGGAGGAGATGGCAGCGTGGGCTGGGTGCTCTCCGAGCTGGACAAACTCAACCTCCATAAACAGGTGAGAGCGAGGAGGAGGAGGAGGAGGAGGAGGGGGGAGGGGGCAGGATGATGTAACCAGGATGTGCAAGGTAACTGGAGAACGATGAAACAGAAATACTTCTCTGAACTAATCTGTTAATGTTGTGGTATTAACCAACATAAAAGAACGCCACGCAAGATGAACATGGTTTGTATTTTAAATTCAACTAAAAGACTGCGTTTGATCCAGTTTAACTTCAGGTCATGTCAAACTAAAAACATTAACCACTTAGCATGTAGCTTTTGCATATTAGCTCATTTCTGCAGTCCATAATGGCAGAATTTGAACTCATTTATGTCCTCTCGAAGGATTTAAGTGAATTTCTAATGCTTTTTTTGTGTTTGATCATTTTTTTCCTCTGATGCATTTTAAACATTACCTCAAGACAGGAGTTTTAATTTCTGGTCAAATAGGTTTATTTCTGGGCTGTGATTGGCTGAGAAGAGCACAGTTGTCATGTTAATATGAAAACCTGAAACATTTCATCCAGTTAATCCAGTTCATTATTCCGGCAGATATCTTTGCATGTTTGTGACTTTAGCCACTGAAACCTTTGACCTGGAGTACTCTTGTGTAACTGATTACCGCACTGATTTAAATAAGCTGCAGTGAGTTTGCTCATGTTTATATCATAATATGCTCTGTGAGACATATGACGTACAAGAATCAAAGATATAATCTCGGTGATCACAGGTTACTCTCAACATATTTATACTACATACAGCATGTTTGAAAAGACATCTCAGTCTTGTTTTGTTGGTTCTTGACGGAAAAAGTAGTGCCCGCTTTAAACTTCAGTGTCAGAATTAGTTGCAGCCACACTTTGCGATTAAAGTTTTGAGGGTCAAAATGGGAAATTGAAAATGGGATTCATCAGTTTGTTTGCTGATGCTGTGTTGATGTAATGGAAGTGTCTGGTTTCCCTGCGTCTCCGCAGTGCCAGCTCGGCGTGCTGCCTCTGGGAACCGGGAACGACCTGGCCCGCGTCCTGGGCTGGGGAGGCCTCTGCGATGACGACGCTCAGCTGCTGCAGATCCTGGAGAAGCTGGAGAGAGCCACCACCAAAATGCTGGACCGGTAAGACCCAGAGGGCAACGATGGGGCGGAGGATGAACGAGGAGGGACAAACGTGTTTGTTAGCGGCATTTCAACAGTTCCTCAGACTTGTGAGCGAAGTCTAGTTCGTGTGAACTGAGCACTAAAATGCTTTTAGCTATAAATGCAGGTGTTCAGTAAGTGAGTTTCGATCGGTCTGTTTTGTCCCAGTAACGGAGAAATAAACAAAGGAGTTAAGTAACAACCGATCTGGTTCAGCTCAGCTTTTATACTTCACTTTATTTGGTTGATTAAAGGGCAGTAGACCGGAGTGATCAAGAGCATTAAAGGGAATTGGATAAAAGCACTACAGGCGATTCATTTCTGATTATACCTCTGGGAAGGATTCATAATGTTAAAAGTAACTTTTAATGCCTTCGAGCTCAGCAGTGATCGGCGCGAAATGAAGCAGCTTTAGTGGATATTTGTCTGCTGATGATCGCCGGTTCACAAACGTGCAGCTGTGGAAACGTCTGTGTGCGGACAAACTTAAAATCAGTTTCACAGGATATTGAAGACATCACCCGTGGACGATGGTTTTGAATTCTTTTTTTTCTTTTTTTTTTTAATTGTCGTCAGGAATAGTGCTTGTTTAAACCTGTAAGTGATGGTGCGTTCATAAGCAACTGGGAAGTGGGAAACTTCCGACCATAGAGTGTATATAAGAGGATGTAGCTTCTGGTTTGAAAAATAAGGCAGATGCGAAAGTGCTAAGGCACCTGCAATACCACCGGTTGCCACTAGAGGTTGGGTCTAAAAATCCTCCGGCTCCATAGACTCGACTAGTCTCATAAAATTCTCAGTCAATGAAATTTCTCCACGAGTTATCTCGGTGTTGTTAGCTAAAGTCGCCCCTTCTTGTTAGTTTTCTGGCGGTCCATCTGGAAATAATCTCGTCATTAATTAGAAAATAAACCTCAAAAAGCTGTGTTTTTGGAGCCGTGTCAATTCAACAATTAGGTGTAAAATAGACCTCGTGTGTTTCATGCAGCGCAAAGTTTAGTGTCTTTCTTACATTAGATGTCAGACTTTGAACTATGAGGAACAGAGGTGAAGTAAGAACGGAGGTGGTTTCATAGTGACCTAGTAAACGTGTCATGCGTACTGGAATGTGAATCTGATGGAACGTGCTGCATATTGACTGCATATTTCAGGTGTGTAGAAAATGTGCGTGGAAAGGTGTGTCGAAAATGAAAATGCACATCATTGCCTTCCTCGTTCTGCAATTTTTTTTTTCCCGTCTATGGATGACAGATCAAGCAGGATAATAAAAGGCTGTGACTGCTTCAGGCAGGAATTTGAGGTGCATTTTGGCTAAAAGGGTTTTCTGTCAACATCTAAATTTCTTGGTCGTAAATTAAATTAAGAGTCGAGACTTGAAACAAGGCACAAAAAAAAGCTAAATAAAGACGCTTGTGCCAAATAAACTAAATGGGAAATAGGTTCAACAATAAACATAAATCATAAAGTTTCATTTAAATGAATAAAAACTAATAATTTGCAGCTATAGGAGAGAAAATGTCTTTCCTTTTTTCTGTGTATTTGTGTGCTGCTAATGTTAAATTGTCTCCTTTTCCTCAGCTGGAACTGCAGGTGAATTTTTGCTGATCTCTTATCGACCGTAAAATCACAGATAAAAACAAAAAAGAAAAAGGCTGCCTTCCTCCATCTGATAATGACTAATAACGTTTATTTTTTATCTGATGTATTTAGATGGAGCGTGATGACATACGAGGTGCCCACCTCCAATAAACACACTCCGACGGTGAAGGAGGACGACAGCCTCGATTCTCCTCTGCAGGTAAATGACGCTTCGCCGCTTTTCCAAAGACGGTTTCTATAAAAGTCTGACTTGCGTCTCCGAGAAATCATTTTGGAAAACATTCACCGAGAATCAATCGAGCCTGGCGGGTTGGAAGCCAAAGCAATCAGACCTAAACCACAGGGAGCGGTGGAGATATTGATGAAGGACACAGCTGTATTTGAATTCAAGCTGAGCGCTGCCTCTCAGCCACCATACTTATCGAAGATTATAGTTAAGCATGTTAAAATCATCATGATCTTTCTCTGTGTAATTCGCTTATTTTAGTGGTTACATTTTCAATTGATATCTTTCTTATTCCAGTTTTAGAACATTCTTTTGAGCTTTGGCCAACTTCGATAAGCAAAATTATTCTGTGCACATACAAAGATTTTAGAAGCTTGGAGATTTATGGGGGGGGGGCTGACTTTTTTTGATATAATAGAATATCATTTGATAGAATCTTTGGGCCTCCAGGGATTTTTTTTTTTTAACCATAATAATGAGGTTTTAAATTACTTTAATAACTTTACCGAATTGTTGCACAACATCAGACAGAATTAAAACAAATCCGATAGACTTAAAACAATGCAGCCAAGCAAATTAAGCATTAACATAAAATTCTAAGAAATTAAAAACAATGTTAATCCAAAACAACACACAAGGGAAATATATAAGTAATACCATAAAAAATAAAATTACCAATAATAGCACATAAAAACAGACTCCTTGCTTAATAAATCAAATGTATTTATATTAATCAAATATATCAAATGAATTCATCTTAATAATAAAAGGGGAAAAAAACAGGCTCCAGCAACAAAAAATAGTGCAGTTTTCTTAATTTTTTTCTAATCTCTGCTTATCTAAAAAAAAAAACTTGAAACTTTTACTATTTAAACCTCTAAAAGATACATTTAGAAGAAACAAGATTAAAGATAAACTGCTCACGTGTTGATGGCATGTGCAACATCTGACGGGAGGTTCCGGCTAGAAAGTACTTTATTTTAAAAGGCGTTGAAATGGTGAAAACCTCTGCTATAAAGAATAAAAGTACATTTTATTTTTATTCTATTTAGCTCTCACAGATTGTAAAGCCTATTATTTTCCACTAACAGCAACATGACTTCTGGTTTCTTTTATTCTATTGAAAAAAATGTGCTCAGAGTTTGTCTTGATTCAAATCTCTTCATCAAAAAACTGGTTCGAATCACATTAATCACATTACAGATGGTGTTTTTTTCTTGTGGAGGCACAGTTTTACGACTCAAAAAACATCAAATCCAGCTCATGCAGGTATCCCTTTTTTCTTTGATGATCCTGAAATCTCTCCCTGCCTCTGTTTCAGGTCCACATCACTCAGTATGCAGACTCCGTGGCCTCCCACCTCGCCAAGATCCTGGACTCGGACAAGCACACCGACGTCATTTCCTCTGCCAAGTACGTGCCACGAATGCCTTCAAACACAGGGACAAGAAAGAGAAAAGTAGAAAAGAGGAGGAGGGAGGGAGGCAGGGAGGGAGGGAGGGAAGGAGGGAAGGAGGGAAAGAGGGAGAGCAGATGAAAATAAACCAGGAGAGAGGAAGATGATAAAAGAAAGAGGCACATAAAGATGGGCGAAGGGAGTGTCTGATCATCACGTATTGATTTTTTTTTTTTTTCTTGCTTCGGTCTCATCCTAAGGACACACACACACACACACACACACACACACACACACACACACACACACACACACGGCTGTGAGTGAAAGAGACAGTCATCCTCGGTGCATTAGTACATTAGCGGCGCTCCTTCGGGAGCAGCGTCGCGGCCGTCGCAGGGCGCCCTTCCCGCACCCGCTCTGCATGGGTTTTCAACCTGATTGTAGTTCAGACCTGCTGCACATTTGTAAAACACCTCCAGGGACTCCGGGACACACGCGAAGCACATTTTCATGGAAGCACAACACCGATGCTGCTGGACAAAGAGAGAAAGAAAGAAAGAAACGAGTCATACACTAGAATTTTAAACAGGTTTCGATTAGCTGAGGGTCAAAAAAGAAACAACCGCCGCAGGAACAGAAAACAAATCAGGTGCATACAAAATAGATGCACTATCAGGATAATATGAATTGAACTGAATTAGTTCACCACTCTTCAGTTCTTCAATTACTGTCATGGAAAATACAAAGAGGCGTTTATGTAGCGTAACGCCGTGAGAGGGTCTAAGGCAGTCTAAGTGAGGCAGTGCAGTTAAAGTGAAAGAACAGGCAGAAAAAAGAAGGTTTCAAAACAAAAGCCCCGCTTTATTATCTTGCCAAAGACTCAACTTCAAACATCCCAGAGGAGAATAAGGTTTTATAAACTCAAAAATAATGATCACAATGAAATGTCCTTGCGTCTGATGTTTCCTCGTTAGACCTCCTTCCAAATCCTTTCTTCCCGGCTCTGGCTGATGTTCTGCAGGTTAGAAAACGTCCTGATTTCGGTTTTCAAATTCTTTTGAAGAAATGCGGCAGATAACAGGCGAGGGCAACAGACAAACACACTGTCAGACCCAGGAGGCGTCAAGTTAAACAAAAAGAAGCTCATCATAAGTGTGTTGTTGTTCCTGCGCCTCTCTGTGCTGTGAAATCCCTCAATAATGAACTCCAGTTCTGCTGTCGGACATAAATAAATCCAATAACTCAAGGAATCCAGGATTTTTAAAATGGTCCTCGTTGTATTAACTTCAAACAGTAATGAGAATCGGCAGTATGAGGACACAGATAAGGTTCGAAAACGTTAATCATTTTCATAAAATCTGCTGCCCACCCTTAAAAACATCTGAAGAAGCTTTCCTGCGGTGTTAATCATATTCATAGTCTTTTTTTAAGGTGTAACTTTGCAATTACTGCATCTGATGCGCTCGGTTTTTAGATGTTTTCAGGGGCGACGAACAATCCACCTGCAGCTGTTGGAGAAACCACGTACGACTGATTCATTCCCACTTCTGTCGTTTCCTCCCACGTCAACTTGAAGGGACATTTGCACGATTATTCGACGGCACAAAAAAAAAAGTGTACCATAGTTAAAACCACAAACTGGGATTTTAAAATTCAAAGTGGTCGTCTGCCTTTACCTTTTGCCTTTTAGAAGGAAAAAAAAAAAAAAGTTTTAGAAGGTGCAACGAAGCACCTGTAACGTCTAGATGTCTGATTTTGGAAATAAATTCATGAATCTGGACGGTGTAGTTGTTTATTCGTGATTCGACAGAATCCAATATTTGCTAAAAGCGCGAGGACTTTTGGGAGAAACCTCCCCGCTGAGTCACACAGCAGCGATGGAACAGCTGTGAGTAAATAGCGAAGTGTGTGGAGGCGATGGCGCTGACAGGCAGGTAGGCGGCCATGAAACGAGAGCGTGCGTGTGTGCTGTGTGTGTGTGTGTGTGTGTGTGTGTGTGCGTCCAACACGCCGCAGTGAATCACCAAATCTGAAACGTGCTAGTCGTATAATTTGTTTCATTCTGCCTGTTAATCACGTTAACCTTCACCCTCACCTCTCCCTCTCCCCTCCTTTCGCTTCATCCCTCCCCTCCCCCCCTCCCCCTCCTCCTCCTCCTCCTGCTCTTCGGTCAGGTTTCTGTGTGGGACGGTGAATGATTTCGTGGCGGAGGTGGGGAAGGCGTACGAGAGAGCCACGGAGAACAAGGAGGAGGCCGATGCCATGGCGAAGAAGGTAAACGCTTTTTGTGGTGCGCGATCGTTATGTAAGGGCTTGTGTAAGAGCAACTCGTGGGCGGCCGTGCGCGTGCGTGCAGAGTGTGAAGTATAGTTGAAGGTTCAGCGTTACCACTCCCTCCTTTAGTGTTCTGTGCCGGTGGCGCTCGGTGCTTTCCCATCTATCGGATCATTTCACTCTTCAGGAGAGTTTGAAAGAGACGCCGAAGCTTGGAAGGTCGAACAGGGGCGTTTACAAAAAAAAGAAAGAAAAAAAAAGGTGCGGAAACATTTTGAAATACAGGTGAAAAAAGAGGCTCAAGGTCCCTCCTCTCCTCTTTTTAAAGAAATACCTCAACGCGTTGCTATCGTGATCATTTTTGGTTCAGCTTTTATTCTCTTTATGATTTGCGAGCTGGTGGGTCACGACCCAGCAGTGATTGGCAGATGGCCTCCCTCACTCCATAGAGAATTGCTCGGAGAAAGAAGGGGCGGGGCAAACGCACCTAACCACTGACACCGGTTGCTGATTGGTCCGCCACCACCCTTCAGAGTACCTGAGCAAACTCTGATACGAGTAGTGTCCAGAAATATAATAAATATATAATATATATATATATATATATAATCTAAGTACTAATCTAAATGGCAGATATGTTGACAGGCGATGCATTCAAATGCTACGGTTATTTCCGGTATGTGCAGAACATCGGTGTGTGATTTGACAAAAAGTTCAAGTAGTACACAAGTAAGATAATTATAACAATTTTGTGTAAAAAAAAAAAAAAAGGGGGGGGGGGAAGTAGAGGTAAATGGTCGCTGCAGCTGTGTGTCTTCAGCAGGGAAGAGTTCGAAACTACAAAGGAAGTCTCGCCGAGAGGAAGATCGCTTAGCGGAGATCTTTTGTGAGACATTTCCAAAAGAAAGAAAATCGTTTCAGCCCGCAGAGACGTTTTGAGCTTCAACCAAACCCTCCTCTTAGGACGGCACGTGGAAGCGTTTGAGGGCCAGCTGATGTCATCAGCAGGAAAATCTACTGATAGAACTGAGCAGAATAACAAACGCAGATCCCCGACTCGGGGTTGCCGATGACAACCCACAGTGCAGGAGGTCGTAGTGATAAGGACCGGGGGGTGGGGGAGAAATCAGATAATTTGTCCTTTTTAAAAAAAAAAAAAAATTTATATTGTTCACCCAATGAGAGCATGTATTGATTGCAAGTTGGTTTCGGGTGTTGAAGCGGCTGCAGAGAAAGAGAATTTAAGAAGTACTGCAGTATCTCCATGTTTACTCTGGGGCTCGTGTGATTTTGAAGTGAGCGAGGCAGCAACACGAACAATAAAAATGTCTTTCACTCCTCCTCTCTGTGTCTCAGTGTGCACTGCTGAATGAGAAGCTCGATTCCCTCGTCAAGGCCTTAAGTGAGGAAGCCGAAGCTCAGGTAATAACAACACCGTGATAATCAATGTGTAACAGTCAAAGTAATCAAAGTGTTGAGGGGCATAAGACACGAGGTTCCCAACCTGGGGGTCAGAAACCTGAGGGGTCACAGATAAACATGATGTTACTAATGTAACTGTAAAATCGCTCATCTTTGCTTTTCATACTTTTTCAGGCCTCTATAAAAAAAATATTCAGACTAAACAATCAAAATCATTCAAGTTTTTGATTTAACATTCAATTGTTCTGTCCAAAATTATGCATGAATATGTTGTCTTGCTGCTCTTTTCTACCATTTTTTTTTAATTGTCATTATTGACTGGACAGTATTGGTCCCCCATTTCCCACCCTATTAAAAGTCAATATTTTTTAGCAGTTTGCCATCATGTCAGCATCGTGTGAGGATGTTTATTAAGAGTGAGATATCTCACTTTTTATCCAGGGAATGTTTTTATCTTCACTTTGCAGTATTTTGTACATTTTCTGCAGAAAACCCTGCGAACCTGATGTTCTTTTGTATAATAGAGAAGTTGAATTGGAAGATAAGACATGTTTTATGAGATGCTGAATGATGGTGTTTTTTTTGTTTTTTTTTAATATTGCATATAAAGTGTTTAAACCCTCTCCTTATCTTTTACATGAACTCTCGTAAAAACAGCGGCTTTACACGTGTCCTACGTTTCCTCACGGGACCTAAATGGCAAAAGATCATTTAGCTTTTTTGTGTCTTCGCTCCCTGTGGACTCTTTTTATTCACAGATTTAATGTCTGTGCTTTAAAAGAAATCACACCGTCCTCAATATGTCAGTAAGACTTAAACCTCCTGCTCAATAAAAGCGGAAGAGCACTGATTTCTAGCATTGAATAAAAGTTGTGAGATATATATTTGATGAATGAAATATGAATCTCCGAAACGACATGCCGCACCACTATAGGCTCCTCAGATGTCTCCTAGTGGTAACCTGCTGTGATAAAGCTGCAGGGCTCCCAGCGCTCGTAAAGTGTAGTTAGATCTTCTGGTTAAATCGAGTAACGTTTGCCGTTCAGCAAAAAGTCATTTAAGGGGATTTTTTTTTTATTATTATTATTTATTTATTTTTTTTCTGAGGAAAGATGACATTCCTTTCTGTTTTCGCTCAGGTGGTGCCAGCGGGTTCGGTGCCCAGCCAGGAGAGCGGCGGCTCGAGCCCCGGCGAAAGTGGCGGCGAGTCGGGTTCAGAGGGCAAAACATATCGGTCCAAGGAGCAGCTGATGCTCCGTGCCAACAGCCTGAAGAAGGCCCTGAGGCAGATCATCGAGCAGGCGGAGAAAGGTGACCGAATAGGCCTTTCGTTTTTTTCTCATTTATTTCGCTTTCTAACATCGCGAGCGGTTTGTCGTGCCGCGTGCAGCTCACCGATCTTGCGTCATCATTTTCAGTGGTGGACGAGCAGAACCGACACACGCAGGTCCAGAGGATGTCGTCCTCGTCCTCCATCAAAAGAGAGAACAGTGAGGAGCTGAAGGACGCTGAGCCGCGTAAGTGTCCCTTTTAGTTTGAACTCAGCCGGAGACGCGCTCCGAAAACGCTGTCTGGAGAACTACCTCAGTGCTTTAAAAACTGTGTTTAGTCAGAGATGGTCTGACTCGACCTTGTCTAAAGCGCTGTTTTTCACAGTGAGGACATTTCTTTTTGTCCCGTCATGATTCTGTCCAGGTCAGGGAGGCCTGAGTCCCACTTCCCCCATCGTCCTGGAGAAACCAGAGAGCCTCAACACGGTCACCTTCAACGAGGACTCTGTGTAAGTCTGTGTGTGAATTCCTGCTTCTCTGTGCGTGCGTTATGTGTGTGTCGCCATGCATTAATAAGTCCAACTCCATGGTGTGTATCTGTAGACAATGCTCAGAGAAGTGTGTGATGAACAACTACTTCGGCATCGGGCTGGACGCCAAAATCTCCCTGGAGTTCAACAACAAGAGAGACGAGCACCCCAAAAAGTGCAGGTAAAAAAAAAAAACACACACCTGATTATAATGTGAATTATGTAATTATATTATAGTTATGAATAATGTACCTTAAAAGATCCCTTTGCAAATAACAGATTGTAGTAGTGTTGTCGATACATCATTTTTGAAACACAAACCTTTTCATCGTTGGAAGCTGCAAAAGATTCAAGATTTGATTTAGACCCATGTAAAGTCAGCGAGTTATAAAACTGTAGCTAAAGCAAAGACTTCAAAAAGATGATCTGTTAATCATTTTTTTTACACCTAATTTATCCCATTTTTGTTTAAGGTGACAGCTTTTGCCTCTTTGCCAAGTTGTTTTCTGTACGAGTTGTGTTTCTTTTAAAACACAACGAGTCATCAAAAAGTTCTGAGACTGTTCCTGTTACGCGTGCACGGAACAGAAGGAAACTCTCGTGACGAAGTTACATATAATATCGTCAAAAGGAACTGTGGTATGAGGTCGGTCCTGACTGGTCTCTTCTTTTCTGTCGCCCTCTGCAGTAGTCGCACCAAGAACATGATGTGGTACGGAGTCCTGGGGACCAAAGAGCTGTTGCAGAAGACGTACAAGAACCTGGAGCAACGAGTTCAGCTGGAGGTCAGACACACAAATACACACACACACACACACACACACACACACACACACTGAGTGATATTTCCGAGCAAACGCGAAACTAAATATAGCTGCTTCTGTTTTGGGAAAACACTTTGCCGTCAAGAGTTTCCCTGCCCTTTAAACTTCCTCTGTGCTCTCTCCTCAGTGTGACGGCGTTCCCATGTCTCTGCCGAGTCTGCAGGGCCTGGCTGTGCTCAACATCCCCAGCTATGCAGGCGGTATCAACTTCTGGGGAGGCACCAAGGAGGATAACGTGAGTTTTTTGCGCATCCAGGCCTTCAAGGAGTTTCTACGCGTTTCTGTTCCTGTCGACGAACACGTTTTCATTCGAAAGCGCTTTATCAAGCGGAATTTTCATTGTAAATCTTCGAACTGATCGGTTCGAAGTTGATGTTGTTTGATTTCATCACCCGCACGTCCAGAACTTTGGCGCGCCGTCTTTTGATGACAAGAAGCTGGAGGTGGTGGCGGTGTTTGGCAGCATGCAGATGGCCGTGTCCAGAGTCATCAACCTGCAGCACCATCGCATTGCACAGGTAACGCGCACGCACGCACGCGCGCGCACACACACACACACACACACACCCAGTGAATATAATGCTTTGAAATTTAGAATTTCATGAAAACTTCTTACTTTGGTTTTTGGCCACCTTTCCAACTGCCAAACATCAGCATCTTAGTATCAGCGCTGCTGTGGGCTCTTGTTACATTTTCAGCTGATGCTCTCGTCCTCAGTGATTTAAATGAATTGCAACATTAAATTAAAGTACTATTAGATTGCACTGATGAGCAAGTAACTGCCTTGAGTACCAAAGACGATCTTAAACCTAAAGTGAATGAGAAACACAGAGTGTTTCATTGGTGCCTTCAGGATGTAATCTGATGATTTTATTGGTTGAAACGGAACGTCAGACTTCGGTGGCAAACCGAAGGGTGGGTTGCTGCCTGGATTCAGGTACACCAACTCTTCAGCCCTGTTAAACTAGAGGGTACACAATTCAACAGAAACACAAGCAAACAATCAAGCTTGCTAGTCGACGCCGGCAGCAGAGTTTCACTCTGGGAAGATGGCGAAAGTTCATACTCAAGATCAAGCCTGGTGCCTTTTCCACGTAAATTACAAAGTTGAGAGTTTCCCAGAAACTGCTGAATGCTCAGCAGCAGAGGACGGAGGAGGTCAAGCATGGAATCGCTGCTAAGAAATAGAAGAGCACTCTAGCGCCCGTCTGACAGCTGCTATTTTCTGCTCCGTCGCATTCCTCAGTGCCGGCAGGTGAAGATCACCATCCTGGGGGAGGAGGGGGTTCCCGTGCAGGTGGACGGGGAGGCCTGGATCCAGCCGCCCGGCATCGTCAAGATCGTCCACAAGAACCGGGCGCAAATGCTCACCAGAGACAGGGTAAACGCAAGTGTGAATGATCCGCTGCGTGACTAAAGAAAAATTCTGATTTACAACAGTGCATGTTTGGGCATTTCTACTATATTCATGTAAAAGAGTGCAGACTGTGGAAGGAAAAGCGAATTGGCTGGAAATACTCTTCCTTTCATAAATATTGCAGCTGAAAAGCCACTCTCGGCTCCCCGGATTCGGCTCTCTGCCCGCGCTGTTGACTCTTTCTATTTCGGGATTTCTTAAATCAAATCCATACACACCGTGTTTGTTCTCTCTTCACGCAGCTCAAACCTTTGTGAGCTCTCTTGAGCCAAGCACATTTGGGCAGTTTGTTTCCATGGTTTCCCCCCCTCGAGCACCGCGGAGAAAGGTGGATTTTTTTTTTTTTTTTTTTTTTTTGCCTCTCTGGCATTCTCCTCCTAAATGTGGCTTTCATTCAGTCAAATAGTGACAAGTTATGTTTCAGGTGAACGTTGTCGCCGCCGGATGCCTGCCTGAGTCGTGATTATCGACAAGCTCCTCAAATTAACCTCCTATCTTTCTTTCGCTCCTTCAGTCACGCCAGATTTACAGATGAAAAGGCGTTTTATTATTTTGTATCTCGGTCCAAACTTGACGTAAAATGCGACTGCGTTCGCTTTTGTTCCCTCAAGTCGTCAGTTTACGTCTACGCGAACACACAATGCCCGAAGAAAGCCCTCGAATGGGGTACCGGGCGGCCCTCGAACCCTATTTTTTTGTTTTGCCGACCGAAGCAGCAGCACGAGTTGACGTGAAGTGTTCGTCATGAACGCCGAAAAGAGATCGAGTCTATACGCTCAAATCTTCCCCGTCTTGTGTGCAACCAGGCGTTCGAGAGCACCCTGAAGTCGTGGGAGGACAAGAGGAAGATTGACAGCTACCGCGCCACCAGGCCGCGCCTTAACTCGCAGCAGTCCATGGAGTACCTGACCGAGGAGGAGTGCGCTCAGGTCCAGCAGCTGGGCATCGTGGCCGACACGCTCATTAGCAAGTACGAGGATCTGTTTTTTCTTCAGTCGGTCTAACTACCACGAGACGATCGAGTGTTGACGCGTCTCGTTCGACCAAAGTGGGGACCAATGTGTCAGATCGACACTTTGTGCCTTAGGAGGCGACAGTGAGTCATTGTCGTGTCCAAGACGGTCTGAGTTTCCGCAGTTTGGTCAAATTTTGCGCGCTCTCGCCGTTGATTAGCAGTTGAATTTTTTTTTTTTTTTTGAATAACTGATGATTTAAAAGTTAGATTGAAACTTGCTTATGTTTTGTTTTTATCCAGGCCACTGAAGCAGGAAAACAGCCACAGCAAAACCAAATATTGATGCCATTTATAAAGTGGTTTAGTACCGTTTTGCTTTGCTGCATATTGCAATTAACCGGCTTATATGCAACGTTTTTCTCTGTTGCACTGATGACTTATTTTTCTATTTCACATGTATAAGCAATTTTTGTTTCTCTGCAGTTTTCTCATCCTGTCTCAGTCTGTCTTGGTAATTATGATATTTTCAGTTACTAAATTCTTTTACATGTTTTAACTACATCTCTGAAAATTACCTCCGGAGTGGAGAAATGGTCCCACGGGGAATTTCTATTCCAAAGAGATTTGATACGGCAAATTTGAGAGCACAATAGAACACGTGCCCTCTGTAATTTTCCACCCACGGACATTTTCTCATTCAGTCATATCCGTGTGAAGAATGAAATTTAAAGAACAACTTCAGACCCTGTAAAGTTACTCAGGAGATGTTTATTTGCAGGGCAGAAGTGGACAGTTACAATTTTTTTTAACATTTTTTTTTTAATTCCTTCAAATTGTCCAGTTGAACTTTTTTATTTTTTATTTTTAGTGGATCCCACTAAAAATAAAAAAGTTTTGAATCCAAACGTCGACAACCTCAAAGATGAGAAAACGGAGAGAAATCGGGCTTTTGTCCGTTCAACAGGCTGAAACAATCACCATAATTGTGCCTTTTCAGCCTGTTGGAATAATAATTACAGCTCTTTCAAGTCGGATCATTTCCTCTGTTGTCCTCCCCAGAATCCGCGAGGCAGCCAAGACTCACAAGCTGGTGGAGCAGGAGTTGGCTCACGCCGTCAACGCCACCGCCCTGGTTCTCACGGAGGCCAAACTGTCCAGCCCCGAGGTAAGACACCGAGGCGGGACAGGAGGGGCGGACAGATGGCCAATTTGATTGCGGAAATGGAGACGCAAAGCGTGCAGATTTTCGGCAATGTGTTCGGGTCTCGTGTCAATTTAACCCGAAATGCATCGGCGGCGGCGCTTCGAGGGCGCCTTGTGTTCGAAACGGTAATAATACTGAACAAATTACGAGAGTGCGGAAATCAGACATCAGATTTTTAAAAACATGGAGATTCACCTCGTCCAGCTATAAAGATTAGACACTAGAATATATCGTTTTTGTTGTAATATGTTGTTTGAAGCCATATGTTGTACATTTTCATGATTGGATTGTGACGCGATGACAAATCGAGTGTTTCGTTTGTGTGTTTTTAGTTTCTGAGCCGCAGCACGGCGGTGGAAATCGTCAACAGCAGTAAAGTCCTCCAGGCGGAGACCCGGATGCTGATCGATGGAAAACTACTGGTACGACTCGGCGGCTGCATCCTCAAGCTTCTCTCTGCCGTTTGCTTCCACCCGTCCGTACTCTTTGTCTCCGCCGTGTCTCCGTCTCTGCTGAAGCCATCCAAGCGTTGACGGCTCACGTTTCACTTTCTGCCGTCTTTTGTTCAGTTTTGTCTTATTTCTCCCCGTGAGGAGACGTTCCTTTTTCAACAATAGCACCTTTGTGCAGAAGAGCAAACATAATCACACCGTGACGGTTGATACGGCATCAACGATACTTTGACGGTCTAAAATGTATGTTCCTTTTGGTTTTCATCTGCTTTAAATTCTGATTTTCACTGATTCTTAAACGTGATAAACTACAGACAGTGATTTTTTTTTTTTTTTTTTACTTCCCTAAACGAGATACGATGAAGTGAAGCTGTGGTGTCCAGACCGATAAATACTGCAGCAAACATTAGCATAATGATATGCTAATTACTTTCAGTTTAAAAAGAAATCGCTTAACGCCACTTTTGACACATTTAGGGGTGAACAGATGTTCATTGTTTACACATCTGTTATGATACGCGTGATGTACTCGGGGTCTCCGAATGTCCATCATCTTCAGACGGCAGCGGAACGGAACAGATGTTTGCCTTTTTGCAGATTGCAGACGGAGAACGTTAGCAAGGAGCGCGTCGCTTGGTAAAACGCTTCATAATCGTCGCCGCCTGTGCGATCAGACGTTCGCAGCCTTTGACTATGTGTCGGACTCTCTGGGAATGAACTCCTTCTCGTCTCCTCGTCCGCAGTCGCAGTCTCCGGAGGAAGAGGAGCTTCGCTCGACTCTGAACAGCCTCAGCGCCGAGCTCCACAAGCTGGACGACATCCACTGGATCTGTCCGCTCATGCAGTGCTCCGAGGAGGTGTGTGTGTGTGTGTGTGTGTGTGTGTGTGTGTGTGTGTGTGTGTGTGTGTGTGTGTGTGTGTGTGTGTGTGTGTGTGTGTGTGTGCGTGTGTGTGTGTGTGTGTGTGTGGTGGGGATGCTGTGTTTGTTTGTGTCAGAGAGGAAAAACCATTGTGTAATCACAGTCCAACGAGCCGGCCAAGTGCCACGCTGTCGCTGCTGTTGCTCGGGCCGGACTCGTGGCGCTCCATCTGCGGCCCTTTCCGACCACCGAGTCTCAAAATATCCGCCCGTGCGTCTGTTCACGTGCCAGCGATCTCTGCTTGTGTCTCTAGGACTCGGTGAGGGGCAGCACCAAGAGCAGCAGCAGCAGCAGCAGCATGAAGCTGAAGATCATACCGAAGGCGAAGAAGGAGAGAGAGAAGCTCCACAAGCAGAAGTCCAACAGTTCTCTCTCAGGTAAAAAAAAAAAAAAAAAAAAAAAAAAAATCGGGACCGAGCCGCAGGATGTAAAACCCGCGTCGGTTCTTTGTCTGCGGAAGGATAAAAGACGGCGAGCGGGAACCGGGATCGCACAAAATGCACAAAAGATTTGTGTAGTTCTTCCTCAGATTTATTTTTCATGCTCTTTAGCTCCAAAACCCAAAATTTGAATTCATTCTTGACTTTATTGTCAAAATGTAAAATAAATTTTTTTAAAAAAAATCATTTTCCTCCCGATTCTTTACTCGTACTCGTAGTCGTAGCTACAAGGAGCCCGATTCATTTACAATTTCGCGTTTGCTCTGGGTACGCCCGCTGCACAAAACGCCGACTCGCTCATCTGCCGTTGGAACCAAACCACAAAGCGTTGTGGGACGCAGTGAACCGTCAAGTTTGCGAAGCGAGCGGCACCCGTCAAGTCAGAGCGGCGACGCGAGGAAAGCCGATGACCTTTCGAAGGTCGCGTTAATCCTGAAGGAGATTTGCTCCAAAAGAAGAGCACGTTTTCTATTTCTGTAACCCTCCGACGCCTCACGACCATCATCTGTGTTTTTTGGGACGTTTATAATGCTTTTCTCTCTCTCTCTCTGTTCCGCAGGAACTTGGGATATCAAAGGTGGTGGTGCCGCCGAGGCAGATTTATCAGGCAACTGAAGACCTGCTGTGAAGTGCTTTATTACCGTCCCCATTACCAGGGGTGAGGAGCGCCGCCTTCCTGGTCTCCTCCCCTCTTGACCGCGACGTCCGGTGGCTGGACGGAGGTGTGGCGAAGAAAAGGGAAAACTATCTCTCCGACTTTGACGCTCTTTCCTCCCCGATTTACTTCTCGTCACCCTGTGCTTTCGCGGGGGGACGAATTTCTTTCTCGTTTTTTCTTGAATTTCTTTTGAAGGGGTCTGGCTTTGCATCACATTTTGGCGTTCTGCTTTCCGGTTGTGTCGGTGCGGCGAATCAAACTTGAAGACCAGGGCGGTGTGGAAAAACAGACTTTTTGTTTTTTTGTTTTTGACGAAGAAATGTGTTACGTGGTGCTCTCCTTTGCATGTCGAGTGCAACCATCTTATTTTATATCTCCTATTATAAGTTGTAACACTCTTTTTATTCTTTTCTCTCCCAACTTTAACCGTTTCATTTCCGAACTTCTGAATAGCCTTTAGACTTTGATTTTCCGTGAGACTTTCGAAGAGTATTTATTTTGAGTTGCTACTGCCATGAGAACTCCCGACGGCAACAAATCAACAAAATGAACAAACTGAAACATCTCAACCTTATTGTCTACCGAACTGGAGAATATCTTAAATGTTGCAAAAAAAAAAAAATATGCTGAGGAATGTACCTGTGTGGACTTGTATTAACCTGTGAATAATAACGTTAAATGATAAATCATATATGATTTCACAAAGGTTCTACTGTTGTGGTTCTAAAGTGGTTCTTAATACTGACTTGTTGTGGTCCGAGGCTGTGCGGCCACACTGCTAAAGTACTGATGTTTACCACGAGTCGTTTCATCTGGACGGTGGGACTTTTAAAGTCCATCGCTCGGCTTTTTATCAAGGTGTGACTTGCGTGGGAGTGAAAAACAAAAAAAATCCCATCCCGCTGCGCATTTTCCCACTCGGGTGTATGAACCGTTTGGATTGACAGTACCAGATGAAATGGCTCACCGAGTGATATTTTTGGCAGTGTCTGGTGAAGGTGTTTACAGAAAGAGGAAGCATCAAGGACCCATACGCAAGACATTACAGCCACTCAGTGTATTACTCCTACTTTGCCATGCTCATGATTGTATATGTAATATAAGAATAAGAGTCAGTGGATATTTGATTTTGCCTTGTTTGTGGTTAAAAGCTATTATTATTATTACAAATATGTATATATATATGTATATATATATACTTTTTTTTTTTTTTTTTTGGTATATCTTATTTTCCCAATGGTAACCTGTGAAGCTGTGCTGCCTTTGCTGCTCCCCCCTTTGAAAAACTCCTTGGCCACCATGCATATAATCGAAGCCAGTTGTGTCCCTGCATGCATACTTAGCCTTCCTTCGCCTCACAGTGAAAATTGCCTCACAATAGTGAATTTGAGCTCGTTTGTTCTGACCAGCAACGTTCATTTTGTTTTTGACCTGCTTGCAGGACCGCTCCTTGTTGGGGGGCTTTGGCAGCAAGAGAACACTTCAGAAACGTAAAACCAACCCCACTTTAATGTCCGTCAGATAGTTCAAAGCCTGTGAGTATATTGATTAGCATTCTGTATACCGACACGTTCCTCCAGGCAGGAATATCTGAATATTATTTGACCAGGCTAAAGCCAAAGCGAGAACCTAAGATGATGTTAAGTACATGTGTTGTTTGAAAATGGCTCAAATGTTGATGCTTATTGTGAGCTACTGGCGACTTCTTTACAGGAATGATCCTTTAAGGAATACGCCAACATTAGCTGTTTTAACTCAAGACAGGTGAGAATATTAATCTCTTGAAATCTGGGCACTCAGTAAAGAGACAGAAAAGCTCTCGGACATATTTAACTTGGCAAGACATTGGAAATCGTTCTGTTGCAAAGTGAAAGTAAATTATGCCTTCCGGCAACAACAAATACGTTTTATTTAACAGTATTTTAGTAGCTGGTATTTTGTGCGTGATATAGGAGTGTTTTAAAGCTCGCAGTGTAAGCCAATTTCTATTGAAACAACATTGTCTTTTAGCAAAGGTGTTAAATATGTTCGAAGACAACTTAACTGTTGGAGCTTTGGGCGAGTGAAGCTGCTTGCTGGGCTAGACCCGTCATGTAGCTAACTCTACTAACCGGACAGAAACAAAAACTATAAAATAACCACTTTCTACGGCTTATTGGCGACGTAACTTCACTTTAAAAAAACAAACAAAGGGACAAAAAAAAAGTAAATCCACAAACATGTTTTTGACTCAGGTCTGTTGATGATGGACAACGATACATTTTTCGAGCTTCAAAAGGGCGGTAAACTTCTGAAGGACTATTTCTGTGCTTTTATTTCCCTGGTCGCGTAAAGGGTTGGCTCTTGATTTTCTCAGTTATTTCCATATTTATCGAGCCAACGCTTGACGGGACGGAACCACTGCGAGGCGTTGTAGATGTTCAGCTCTGGTAGGATTGTGCTACTGTGTCCATAGTGTGCCAGCTATACGCTCTACACCTCAGAGGCTTTAGTGGTGTCGTGCCAAGTTTATACTAAGTTCAGTGAGACATACGAGGTGTGCGTGAGAGTGCGCGAGCTTACATGCGCTTCAGATGCGAAAGTTGTATGTTGTACATTTCCAAGTTTACTGTATCTTGCCTTGCACTTTACGAAGAAGCAAACTTAACGGGGGAGGGGGGGGGAATTGCGTGTCTGTGTGCGTGTGTTGAGTGTTTACAAGCATTTTTTTTTTTATTATTTTTTTTTTTATTGATTTGATGACAAAAATCTTTTATTTATGACTAATGTATACGGACAAAAGTGTGTCGATAAAATGTAATATATCTAACCAGTTTTAAAAGAACGATAAATGTTTATTACATCGGTGGTTGTACAATTTCTCCCAGAGCAGCTTGAAACCTCCCATTTAACGCCAATGCTATTACATGCAATTACGTGTCATTCCGCTGTCACAGCAGTCATTTAAACCGGTGTTGAAAGAGTATTGTTAAAAGAAAAATAAGAAAATATTAAAGTAACTTTAAACCAAAGTTATTGAAATTCTCCAGTGTTACTTACAGACTACTAATTACTCATTGACACAAGAAGGGGGCTGTTGTGTTCAACCTGTTTTGATTGGCATTTTTTTTGTGCTGAAAAGGATCACAAAGATGTAGAGAAACACTTATACGGGAAGCCATTTTTTTTAATAACTAGTTGCCTATGTTTAATTGTCTTTCAATCAATGCATTCCTAGCTCTTTGGGTTTGTTTTGGGTTTGTTTTTTTTTGGACTCTTTCGAAGGAGTAACCTGGAGCTGAAAGGAAAAATGACAGCAGAGGAATCCGCAGATTACAAAAACTCAACCACGTTTGTGCAACAGTATTCCATCGGCGACATTTGTGAACGCACTCCAGGATCTGAACAGCCCTTATTTCGAGACTGTGTGCACAGTGCTGGAAGCCAGAGTAGATGTTGCACGACCTTGTACGTTGCGAGGTGTATTATTGTGTTATTGTGTGCAGTGTGTAACAAAGACAAAGTCAGTGCAACCATCTGGAGATTAAATGAATTATTGACGCGTCAAGCTTGTGTCCAATGGTGTTATATGTTGACGATTGAGTGCAAAAATGTCCCTTTTTTTTTTTTGTTACTCTTACTGGTTTTACTTTTTGCTTATGTTGCAGGTGGGGAGAAAAGTCAAATGTGCTTTAAAAATCCTATTATGAATTAAGGTAAAAGCTTATTTAGCTGTGTTGTAGCTGTTGAGATCAAAGTTTTTTCAGAGGTTCTGCGGGAATATTTCATTTAGAAAATGTCAAAGAAATAACGTAAAATAGCATGTCGTCCAAAATGTCGTTGACAATATGAAAAAAGAAACATACCAACAAGTCGTTAAAAATATGAATAAAAAGTTATACTCTAGAATGTCGTCGAAGTGGTGCAGTGGTTAGGTGCTGTCGCCTCAGCGTGGGTACGATTTCTGCTTGAGACATCCATTCATCCGTCCGTCATCTGCTTATCCGGGGTCGGGTCGCGGTGGCAGCAGGCCAAGCAAGCTGACCCAGACTTCCCTCTCCCCCGCAACATTTTCCAGCTCAAGCTGGAGGATCCCGAGGCGTGTCCTGGGTCTTCCCCGGGGTCTCCTGCCAGTTGGGCGTGCCCGGAAAACCTCCAGAGGGAGGCTGATCAGATGCCCGGACCACCTCAGCTGACTCCTTTCGACGCGAAGGACAACACACAAACACAAACACATATCCTTGGTATTATGATGTAGCGGTGCTAACCACTGCACCATCTCACCACGCCCACTTTTTTAAAAAGATTTTTTTTTTTATAGATTTTGTAGGACATGCTACAGTATGACTTTTTTGACATTTTGGACGACATAAAAGTAAAGTATGTCGTCCTTAATATGGATGACTAAGTTATGCATGTTGTAATGCATATAGTCTATAATCTAAAACCAATGTCATGCAATGTAATCATGCATGTAATTGTAAATGTGACAAAGAGTCACACTATAAGCAAGAACATGTGATCCACCACAAACAAAGTTCCAGAGGCCCATCGAACCTAGAACCTCCAGTGAGACGACAACGCTGGCTTAGAACTGTATCAATGTGCTGACTTTAGTGCATGCTTGTCTGACTTATATGATTTCTATGACTTTTAAACATGTAATGGAAAACAACACTGTGGTGCATTGGTTAGTGCTGTTGCCTCCCAGATGGAGGGTCCCAAGTTTGATTCTTACCCTTGACAGGGCTTTTCATGTGAGACGTTACTGTCATCCTTCCAGTGCAGGTATCGAACCTGGAACCTTCTGACTGGGAGGCAACAACGCTAACCAGTGCACCGTTCATCTGGCTTCAACGAGATGTTTAAAAGTCATATAAATAGGACGAGCAGGCAATAAGATATTTTGTAAAACACACAAAATCATCCTGCCCTGGTATTGAACCAAGAACCTTTTGACTGTGATGCAACACTGCTGACCACTGCCCCATCTCACCACACTGAGACTAATGGTTTTTTTTTTGCATTTTGTGGGACATAATATAGTATGACTTATTTTTACACAACATCAGTCTGCCCTGGTATGAAACCCAGACCCCCCTCGGGGATTAATAAAGTATATACCTACCTACCTTTTGACTGAGGCAACGGTGCTAACCAATGCACCATCTTACCACATGTACACTACTGTTTTTTATTTTATTTTGTAGGACATACTATGACTATTTTTTTGCACAACACAAAATAACCCTGACCGGGGATTGAACACATATCCTTGGTACTATGAGGTAGCTGTGCTAACCACTGCACCATCTTACCACAAATACTTTTTTTTATTTTTATTTTTATAGATTTTGTAGTATGTTTTTTTTTACATTATGGACGACATGCTATAGTATGACTTTCGTTCATTTTTTATGTAAGCCAGCTCATTGGTGCAGTTGTCATCACTGTCATCTCGCAGTCTAAATGTCCCAGGTTCGATTCCAGCCTGGGTTTTTAACGTGGAATTTGCATGTTCCTGCATAAATAATAACCCAAAAGTAAAGTATGTCGTCCTTAATATGGACGACTGAGTTATGCATGTTGTAATGCATATAGTCCATAATCTAAAACCAATGTCATGCAATGTAGTCGTAAATGTGACAGAGTCACACTATAAGCAAGAACATGTGATCCACCACAAACAAAGTTCCAGAGCCCCTTCAAACCTAGAACCTCTAGATTGTGAGACGATAACGCTAGCTCGCAACTGTACCGGTGTCCTGACTTTAATGCATGCCTCTCTGACTTACATGATTTTCTATGACTTTTAAACATGTGATGGAAAACAGCACCGTGGTGCAGTGGTTAGTGTTGCCTCCCAGTCAGAGGCAACAGTGCATCATTTTACCACATGTAGGGTGTTTTTTTATTTTATTTTGTAGGACATACTATAGTATAACTTTTTTTGCACAACAACAACAAAAATCACCCTACCCGGGGCTTGAACCGAGATCCTTTTGGCTTTGAGGGAACCTTGCTAACCACTGCCCCATATGACCAATCGTGCAATTTTGGTTTTTTTATTTATTTTTTAGGACATACTATACTATGACTTTTTTACACGAGACACAAAATCATGCTGACCTGGGATTGAACCCAGAACCTTGTGACTGTGAGGCAACAGTGCCAACCACTGCCCCATGTTTTTTTTAAATTTTGTAACTATAGTGACTTTTTTTTTGTGCAAAACACAGTGCTAAGCACTGCCCTATCTTATCACACCTACAGTAGTATTTTTTTTTTTTTTTTTAATTTTGTAGACCATACGACCATGTCACCTGAAATGTCAAAACAATTTCATACATATGTCGTCCAAAATATTTAAAAAAAATTCGCCAACATACTTTTACCACATTGTTTTTGCAATTTTGGACGACATAGACCTTTTTATGACTTTTTATGACATTTTGGACATTGTCATTAAAATGTCATACTATCTTGTGCAATCAAAAATAGCACAAAAATGTCCTATATTATGTCATCCAAAATTGCCAAAAAATGTATTATAAAAACGTCATCAAATTGTCATAGTATAGCATCTGTTCAAAATTTACATAAAAATGTATGTTGTCTAAAATGTCATAAAAACATCTAATCTGTTGATTTTAGCTGTGAGTTTTGAAATGTTATATATATATATATATAGACATACAGAATTTTAGACATTGAAAAAGGCATAGAAAATCTTTATTTCTTGTGTTAAAGTGGTAATTTTGTTTTTGGAGAGAAAAACATCACAATCTCCAGCATTATCGTTGAATGAGATATAAAGGATCCAGTGTTTATCAACCAAAGACATTATTAACGTTAGTGACCTCTTCAGGAACATCACGCCCTTAAATTTCCTCCAAAGAACCTCTTTAATTCGGATCTTTAACTTCAAAGCAGAATGTAATTGTTTCATGAATCTTTGAAACAAAAATGAATTGCATTTAAAAGTAAATTGTATCTTCTTAATGCAAATCAGACCAAATCGGTGGCTTGTTACTCAAGATCTGGCATGTCTTCGTATTCTCCCTGTTCCTCCTGCCTCCTCTGCTCTTTGATCTTCTTCTTCTCTTCCTCCGCCCTCCTCTTCTCCTCCGTCGCCCTTTTTATCTCCTCCTCCACCTCCTTTATCCTTAAATTCTGCATTTCTTGCGCTTTCTTTTTCTGCTCTTCCTTGTCCTTATCCTCCACCTGTACCTTCTTATTCTCCGGCGTGTCGTAGGCCCATTCCTCGTCCGAGTCGCTGATGTCGTCGTCATCGATGTCCCAGTCGGGCTGGTGCGACTCGGTGGTTTCGTTGAAGGTGTCTTCTACAGGCTCTGGCTCAGGCTTGTAGTTCGGGTCCTCCAGTTTGCCCCAGGCCACCTGGTCGGCCTTGCGGAGGGTGATCTCCACTTTGGTTGGGACCATGTTGACCGAGCTCTGTTTCACATTGACCACCTGAAGGAAAGAGAAAAAGGTCAAAGTTGGATAGAAGGGTTGATCATATTCTGCTTTAAATTGGACGAGGAAACTGTACTTATCTGTAAAGTTTGTCTTCTTCAAAGGGTTTAACATTTTTTGAATGCGTTCACTGAAAGATTTTTTTTTCTTTCAAAATATTCATTTGACTGCAGCATTATCAACCTTTCATGGTTATACACTGAGGGCACTTTAAGGGAAGATCGTGGTCACATACAAAAAACAGAAAAAAATAAGTCCACAGTGACTTTAAGACGTGGCTTTTTCTTTACTTGAAATCAAATTACAATCTTTTCTTAACTTTAATCAAAGTGGTTTTGTTGGCTAAACCCAAACAGCAGATTGGAGTTTGGAGGCAAAATCAGTTTTTTGGTGAGAGATACGAGCCTTGTAAACCCGCCACGCTGCAACCGCCATGTTACTGGGAAAGTAATTTAGTTGTGTAGGAGAGTCATTTCTAGGAGACACTGTTGTCTGCAGAAGTGTTTTGCAGGTACTCACCCCCCACAGGTGGAACTCTCTCTTGAAAATCTTATTGTTCTCAAACTGAATTTGGCACAAGAGCTACAGGAGAGGACAGAACAAAGACAAACATTGTAGGTTTTAATGCGGAAATATGTGGAAGCTAAACGTCCACTTTTATATACAGTCGATGGATGTTCTTCTCACCACCGTCCCGTTGGCCTCTACGCTTAAAAAAAGTGGGTTGGCGTTCTTGGCGTAGATTGTTACAACAACATTATTTGCAGTCTGGTGCCAGTCATATCGACACGCCACCTTCTTCTTGTCCTGCAAACACAAACACACACACAATACTTTTATATCTGTTTTCATGTGAAACACTGCATGTCATTCTCTTGCTGTAAAGCACTTTGAGCTGCATTTCTTGTATGAAAAGTGCTATTCAAATAAAGTATATTATTATTATTACAGTATGTGGTCAAAAATGGCATAAAAATGGCATGTTATAGTGTCATAAATATATAATAGAATCATATATAATGGACAATATCATAAAAATTCAAAAATGTCATCCATAATGGCATAAAAATGTCATTGTATCACATATTATCCAAAATGTCATACTACATCATGTCCAAATTGTTCTCACCAAGAACCAAGTACACACAAACAAAAACTCGATCATTTTAAATGGATTCGTTGGATTTCAAAGCTTTGTTGTCAGCCTTTAAGATCTTTTTTTTTTTCTCCCTCTCTAAACTTTGAACTCATCGCTGAGGTTCTACCTGCCACCTACCGTACGACGTACGCTGGCCACGTACCTGCTTCGGGAGCCAGCTGTGCATCCCCGTGCTGCAGCCCTTCTGGTCCAAGAAAGCGTTGAAGTCAGTTGTCCTTATGCAGCAGCAGCTCCAGTACTTATACCTGCACAGCAGAAGAAGAAGAAGAAGAAGAAGAAAAAAAAGGCCACAGTTTGTAACAGCCGCGTCATTCGCGAAGCGGAAAAACAACAATCTGCCCAGAGCCCATGAAATGATACTAATTCAGGATTTAGCAGATTAAAGTGCAAAGTGAAGCAAAATGGGAGATTTCTCAGAGTTTGTGTGGTTCAAGGAGCAGCTGCGCTTTAATTTACTTATGAAGTTCTGTTTCTAATGTTGCAGCTTTGTTTTAATTGCTGGTCTTTAATTAACTGTCTGATCTTTCTTTCTTTCTATTTTCAGCCGTTATGTTTCTTGTTTTGCTCGCACGGCCTTCGGTCCTGTTTACGTTCCTCTTTTTGCAGGAGCCGTCTAATCATTGTTTGGAAAGAGAGCTTATGCAAATAAAGATTGTAATTACGATTGTGTTGTGGTGGGTCAGGCCTCTGTAATATCTGGGGTAAACAAATTCAAGCAGGCAGCAGCGCTTTCTTTCTTCTTACCCCTCGTGGAAGACGGGAGCTCCGGGGTGGTAGCTGCAGACCTCCACGTTGCTCTCTGGGCCTTGATAGATCTGAACACACACACACACACACACACACACACACACACACACACACACACACACACACACACACACACGGCCGATAATCGCGGTGTAAAGACCACGTGATCGATAATCGCCTAAAGATTACGCCACCGGTCGTCAGTCACATGATAAGGTCACCAGTCAAGAGTGTGTTTGTTTGGATGCAGTGGTTCTCAATCTTGGGGTCAGGAGCCTCAGTGGCGTCGTTTGTTGTGGCGATGGGGTCACAGAAGATTTTTAGGTATTTTGTTTTCATTATTTTTCACATTATAAATCAGTATTAAAAAGTGGTTTAGTTTTGATATTTCTGCACAAATTAGACTGCCCTTATTAATGTTTTAAAAAGGTGATGTCACATGTGCTGAGCACCAATCAGAGTTCAGAGTTTGTAGGATTTCGGGGGAACTATCGGCACAAATAGGATATAATATTAATAATTGTGTTTTCATTTGTATATAATCACCTGGAACTAAGTATTCTTGTTGCTTTAGAATGAGCCCTTCATATCTATAGGGTAGGAAGACGATCCTCTTTTACTGACTCCACAATGTTGCGCCACCGTGTTTCTACAGTAGCCCAGAAGGGACAAACCAAACAAAGAAGCCCTTTCCCAGGTTTTGCAGCCACCGTAGATTCTCCAACTCAAGGTGAGGTGAGGTGTGTTCAATCTGTCACCACTAGATGCCACTAAATCCTGTACACACTGCTAATTTAAGGAGTTATTTGCTTTTGTTGCCATCAAAGCGATTTTTTTTTTTTTTAAAAACACTTGATAAATACTACCTACTGTTTGTTTCCTCATTTAAACTTTTATTTGTGCTTATTTCCCTTCGTATTTTATACTTTTACCGAAAAGAAAAGAAAAAAAGATCAATAAGATTAAACATTTGGAATATAATCTTTTCAATTTGGACCTCATTCTTAAAAGAAATTTCGTAAAAATTGGGTAATGTTAAAATTGGCATGACATCACACCAACTGCAGAGCTTATGCAGCAGTAGTGTGAGAATTCATAGCTTTTTAAAAACAAAAACATTCACAATACAACAAGTACAATGTTCTTTACATTTCCCTGAAGGGGGCAGAAAAGGTCCCCCTGTCAGTGTAATATTATTATACTGTATGTTATATATTTATTGTATTAATATGTAAGTAGTGTTTAAATGATGTAGCTGGTTCAGGTGGTTTAACTGCTTCATATGCTGTAAAACATCATATTTTATTATCAAAAATGGATAATTATGTGCAAAATAACCGTAACAGCTGTCAAGCTATATGTAGTGGAGTAAAGTGGAAATGTTAAAGTGAAGTACCTTCAAATTATTATGAAGTAAATGTACTTAGTCGTAGCTCCAGACGAGAAATAGATTTGTTTGTAGTTACTCGTCTCGTCCACTAGATGGAGCTCTGAATAAACCTTACAAAGACTGAAGTAGAGGAACGATGATCTGAACTCAAACTGAAACACGGCTCTGTGTGCGTGCGTGCGTGTTTGAGGGTTCAGACTCGGAACCAGGTCCGAGTTGAGGTTTGGTTTTAGTTGTGACGGTTCAGGTTAACGGAAACGGTCCTCACAAAGATAGAGGTACAAACAGCTCTGGATGTGTGTGCGGGCAACTCCCTCTGGTGTACATGATGAATTTGTGGGCTTTTGCTGATGTCAGATAGTTGACTATTTTTGGGCCTCGGCAGAAATACCAGAAGTTGCCGGACACCCACACACACACACACACACACACACTTGTCTCTCTATACTTGTGAGGACACTCGTTGACATAATGCATTTCCCAGGCCCTTACCTTAACTGTAACCTTCGCAACGAAGTGCCTAACCTCAACCCAACCCTAAACTAAACCTAAACCTAATTTGAACCTTAACCCTGAAAAGTATTAACCCTCAAATTGCACTTGAAACTTGTGAGAACCGTCTTAAAATGTCCTCACAGAGTGTGTTTGTCTTCATAAATACAGTTTTTAACCAAAATTGGTCCACACAACGACGGCGACAATACGCCCACGCACAAACACACACAAACACACATCAAGTAAACAATTGATAAAGAGACTCACTGTTTTGCAGCCTGCGTTTTTGCAGTGGGTTCCTGGTATGACGACCCGACTCTCTGTTGGAAAAGACAGACAAGAACCGAGAGTAAGTGTCACTCTGCTTCAACATCTGTCATTTCCAATCAGTTCTGTCTCTACATGAAGTTATATTTTCTCTAAGACATGTGAAAGAAAAAAACAACTTAGTCAGAATACGAACTCAATCAAATTAGTGCTTCTTCTTCTTTTTTTTTCCTTTATTCTACTGATTTCTACTGGAAAGAGGTCAAATTGTTCTCAGGTCTCTGCCAGATTCTTTTGCTCTTGTTTGGACTCATTTCGGCCCAAAAAAGTCTCGATAAGAATGTTTGCAGCACAATATTTACAGAACTACACACACCGAGCCCTTTACGACTAGAAACACCTGTACAGTCCAATAGAATCCAATAAATTCTACTTTTACAAACCTTATATGGTTTCAGTTTTTACGGACTTTTTTTTTAGAAAGGTGCTAATTCTACCTTATTGATCTTATTGATCTTAGCGGCGGATGAACTACGTTAAATGTACAAGTGTTCCAGATATTTTGTCCACCCCGTTAATATAAGCTTGTTTTAGACTCCACAGGTGAGAGTAAACAAACTGTTGAATTATTCATGAAACTTCCTCACACTCAGTTTTGCTTCATAAAACCATGGAGATAAGTAAATATGATACACACACACACACACACACACACAATGTAATTACACAAACACTGATGTGCAAACATGCACTGCAAGTCTCTTCTTATCAGTGTGAATATTTCAACCGGTTTCCAATTAAAAATGTGCTTCTTTTTTTTTTTTTTTTATGTTTCAGTTTTGCATATTTTATTGTGTCAAGATAAAGAAACGCAATCTCAGGAAATTCTTGAGGTAACGTTGATTTCTGTTGGAATCAGTAAATGTCTTCACTCCTGCACTGACACGTTGTTCACTTGTTTTGGGTCGATACACACAACATGAAGACGTTTTTTGTCAAATAATTGCAACACACATTTACCTCTGAACACACGTGCGTTATGATATCGTTAGAAATGCAGACACGTGAATTAATGGACACACAAACTGCAAAACAATCACCTCCTTATCAAGTTATTTTCATAAAGGAATTGAAATCCGACTGGATTTGTATTTTTCAAAGAACTAATTTACATTTAATACAAATCAATTAGTTTAAAGTATTTTCTATATATATATATAATCTATTTTGTCTTGTGTCAGGATACAGATCTCCCACCAAAACACTCAAATATTGAGCTTTCACATGATAATATTCAAAAGGTTGTTTTGGTTTTTTTCGACACCAAAAGATTTCCTCACCACTTCAGTGAAAATAGGTTTTTGTGGTTCAGCTTTTGTCGGAAATTCCTTTTAAAACGTTAAAATTTTTAACTCGAGAAAAAAAAAACGGACCTTTCTTGTTGTCCTCGGCTCTCTTGCCGATGTCCAGCTTCTCCAGCTCCTTCGCCAACGACGCCGACACTTTGTGGGGCAGATTGGTCATGGGCTCTTCTGCACTGCGCACACGCACACGCACACACGCACACACACACACACACACAAATGCATCAGCAGAGGCTTGCAGACAGATGCGAGGTGTTATCCGCTAAATGATTTATTCCAGGGCTGCTGCAGGTGACCTCGTCCTGACCTCTGAGTGGACGCAGACAGCAGCTGCACGCATGCGGTGGACAGGGAGGCGTACGCAGGCCGACAAGACTCCAGCTCTTCCCGTGTCAATTAGAAAAAGGAAAAAGCGCCGACACAAACGAGAGCCGAACGTGAAGGTGGACACGCACCTGGGTCGCTCCTTCTGCAGTTTCTCGGCAGATTTGGGGCCCCGGTAGATTATCTCCCGGGCGTTGATGTGTTCAGTGTCGCTCTTGTCTGATGTCACCTCCGGCCTCAGAGGCTCCTGCGGCTTCTCGCCGCTGTGGCGCCCGCGGCTGCAGCCCTGCGTTCGAAGCAACAGAGGTCAGAGCGGAGCGGCTGGAGGACGAAGAGCGGCACGGAAACGGAAAGGTGTCATTTAAACTCACGGGGGAAAAAAATCATTCTAAAATTGGAATACACAGGATTTTTTTTTTTTTTTTACACAAAACAAAACAAAAAAAAGAGTGATTTTTTTTTTTTCCTGCATCACTTCTACAAAAATTGCTTTAGTTTTATAATTACAAATGAATAATTACAATTACAAAATTACAAACCATTACAAAAAAACCTGTAAATGCTGTTTGAAGGGGGGGGAAAAAAGCAAACTGGTCCTTTAAAGCTATAGAAGGGATGTTATTATTATTATTATTATTATTATAATTATTATTAATTGAGTAATCTGATTACAACTGTCATTAATTCTCCGTTAAACTTCCAGATCACAACTCCAGCTGGTTCTGGCATGAAGTATGTTTTTACACGTTAAAAATCACATTATATTTTTACACCAGATGAAACAATTACTGTTTTTAAACATGTGACATAATCGTTCTAGTAAATATAAATAAAATATAAAATATACATATACATATTTATAGACTGTCCTTTCATAGATGTTTTGTTTTTAGAATTTTCACTTTCCAGGGAATTTTGCACTCTATTTTAAGTATTTTAAGTACTGTATTTATTTTATATTACTATTTATAGCATAATTATTATCTTTTTTTTTTTTTTAACATTGCTTCTGTTATTTTTTTCTGTCCCGTTGCAGGCGTGACTGATTTTGACATTGCGATTTCCCTGAGGGGATTCATAAAGTATTTCTGATTCTGATATACAAAGTTTGTACATTTAAAAAAGAACAACTCTAATATTTATACCGAGTTCTGAGCTGAGCATCTATTATTCTTTTTTTTTAAATTTATTGTGCTGTAAGTTTAAACACTGAAGTTTCCTCTTAATGATTCCCGCACCTCAAATCAGGACTCTCAGCTTCATGATCAAAAAGCTTTCAGTGATTTCAAAAGTACACGTATCAATATTCAGACTTAATTACAACACTTACTGGGTATCGGTTCGATGATGAGGTTTGGTATCACTCTAACTCTGAGTGCATTTTACATGATGTCGTTTTTTTCCAGCTCCGGTTTTCACTTCCACTCGATTAAAGTTTTATCAAAGCGGCTGAATATTTCCACCTAATTTCCTCTCTGTGTGATTTATTACAGAAACTCTGCTTCGCTCCACAAATACTGAGAGGAGGGTTTGACCCTGAGCTGTTACCTTGATGGAAAGAAACTCGGAGAAGTCCGTTGTTCTTTTCTTGCAGCAGGACCAGCCCTGGAGACGAGCACACAAACAAACAAACAAACATTTTAATCATGAGGCATCGAGTTTCCGGAAAAAAGTGTTTACTTGCAGATCGGTTTACCTTCAGAGCATCGTGGAAGATGGGGACTCCTGGGTGGAAGACGCAGGAATCTGTTGGAGGCAAAAGAAAAAGAAATTAGTCTGCATATACACACACACACACACACACACACACACACACACACACACACACACACACACACACACACGGAGTCAGCAGAGTGTACCAGCTGTTCTAGCTGCAGTTGAGAGTCTGCGTCCCATATAAGGAAGCTGGTTGCTAGGAGGAAATGTGTCTCGCTGAGTCGTCCCTCCAGAGACACGTGGCTGTTCAGTCTCTGCCGGCTCTCACGGTCTTTCTCACAAGGAAACACGCAGTCACGCAAGCACGTATGATAATAGTGACACGACCTCTTGTGATGTCACGCGAGCCAACGCCGGTCATATCCAGATTGACGGAAAGAATGTGTTTCCTGTCCACAAAAAAAAATTCGGAAATTCATTCCTTAATGGACGTATTTTTGTCCTTTTCCGATGAATTTTCATATGTTGTACCCAACATTTACATTTAATTTGCACACCAAGGCCAAAACTCGTCATAAGTTTCAAGTGCTCACTTTCAAAATAAAAGTAGGCAGTTGCTCGTGAAGTGAAAAATGTCCCCTTTTTTCAGCCCTAATTTCTGAATGTATTCTTGAAAAGTGGATCTTTTTTTTAAACGTGTTTAAAAGTTTCTGAAGTGCCTGAACATGACGAAACCTTCAATGAAAGAAAATCAAAGCAAACCCACATGTTTTATTTCAGACCCTGTCAGGTGTGACTTCCGCCTGAGGCTTCAAGGCCTCTGACGACCAAATAAAACTTAAATCCAAATGGCTCCAAACGGTCCCGAGTGGAATCTAAAAGTAAAGAAGGATCTCACCGTCCTTGTTCTTGCCGGCGTCGAACTTCTCTCCGCAGCCTTTGTTGTAGCACAGCAGAGCCATGTTGGCCTGGCGGTTCCTTCTTCACTCCGAGGTCTGAAAATGTTTGTTGGTGTTTGGACGTCTTCCCTCCGGACGGGTCTTAATGCAGCAGCCGGACCTCCAGAAGTTTCTCCTGTCGGGCAGAAAGAAGACAGATCTGGAAGGAGGGTGGGGTTGGGGGGTGGGGTTGGGGGGGGGGGTTCAAGCCAGGCTGAATGAAAGATAAAAATAGCAGCTCACCTCCCTCCTCTCCCATTTACAGCTGTCAAAACTTATCTGAAGGTTGGGGGTTGACATTCCTCCTGGTGAGTGTCGGCTGTCACAGCCGGGCCCCGCTGAGGCCCCCCGCCACAATAGGACTGACAGCTTTCTCTGGCTTTCTGTCGCTTTGTGCTGCAGACGGGACGGATCAGAGCGGCAGCAGCTTCTGTCGCTTCACTCAGAGGCGTTTTAATTCCAGCAGCCGTGGGGGGAAGAAATTGTAGTTGGAAAAAAAAAAAACGAACTGATTGTGCCTCAATGAAAAAGAACTAAAGTAGGTTTTACCGATCGGAGCTGCACCAATAACAGAACATCTCTCCCACACGTGACCGTTTAACCGCTTAAAACAAACTATCTACACGTTTACATACAGCAATTTAAGTTTTTAAGAATAGCGTGCTATGGTTTATGTACAACTTTTGGCAGCGGGAAGGTTCGGTGTATACTGAGAGGTCAGCAGCACTGCAGGCTTGTGATGAAACAGCATTAATAAAAGATGCAGAGTGGTTCTGTGCATGACAAAACATGAGGGCAAGAGTGTCCGCATACTTTTGGCCATTTTCGTCTCCCTTCACTTTATTTTATTTATTTATTTTTTAGCTTTATGCTAAGCTAATTCAGCCAGACCCCAAATTCATTGTGTGCACTGACCACCATTTGTTCTCTACCGCCAACGCCTCCCTCGTTGAAGCTACTTCAACGTCATTGAACTTAGCCACGCCCACCGCTCCCTGATTGGTCCGCTGTTCAAAATGGCTGAGCACACCTTGGCGTGTGAACGGAGCCCGGGCTGCAGCCTCCGGGCCTCAACGACAAAATTGACCTTCTTTGCAGGAAAATAAATAACTCCTTCAATTTCAAATTGAACCCGAACTGAATGTCAGCTGAAGAAGTTTAAAAACTGTCAAAACATTTTGGTTTCATGTTTAAAAAACAAAAAACAAAAACGAAGCACAGCATCAATAAGATGATCCGTTGAAGTGTGACACGCGTGCCGGCCAGCGTGGCCGACATACATGAACATATGTCTCTCAGGAGAACAGCTGATTCTCGAGGCAGACGTGCGGCAGAACGATATTTATTTATGCGCCGACAATGTACACAAACGGTTTCATTATTCAGAGCTCGGCGGAAACCGGCTTTGAAATCCTTCACCGTGGGAGCGTCGCCATAGTAACGGAGGAAATCAAGACGTGTTAGCGGGGAAACGACGAGAGGAGATTACAGGTGCACGCCGACGTTACGCGCGAAACAAACGAACGGACGGGAGCACGCGGGAGACGCTCGGGTAATTGAATGGTTCCCACGGTTACAGGCTCCCCGGGACATTTTTAAAGGTTTGACTCGCCCACTTTATTTAAAAAACGACAGCGTGAAAGTGGACGTTGGAAGTTGGCGCTCGCTTTTAATTGTCGCTGCGCGCAACTCCCGCAGCAGCTTTTTAAAAGGCGTTCTGACGATCTCCGAGCTCAAAATAAAACTTCTCATTTCGCTTTCGTTTATCAGTAAAAAAAAAAAGTCATTTTAATAGAAAGTGCACACGACGGAAGATCTGCAGAAGACTACAGGTCGGGACATTTCTTTGACACCCATGTTGTTAATGGGGCCGTTTATGATTTTGTTTGCTTTCCGTTTCAAGTTTTTTTCTGGGACCGTGTTGCGTGGGGATTTTACACTTTTAAGAAAATAAACTGAATTAAGAGTGCAGGATTATCCAAAGGTCGGTGGGTCTGATTGATTTAGTGATGCTAAAATGCTACATGTAGCACCTTTAAAATTGCTGCTGTGAAATGGATTTGAACTGCTGCAGGCACGACCGCATTATTTAAAATGGGTTCAGCGCTGTGTATTTTTTCTTTTGTCATACATTTTTAATCATTTAAGGGTCAGTGCTGCGGTACTTTGCGGGAGTACTCTCGGATTGAAGCGCAGCAATTTGAGAGAAAGAGTCGTTGTGGGGAAATAAAAGCGAGCTGGAATTTATGTACCCTGAGAAAGTGCGAAGTTCTGGAGGTCTTGTTTTCATTACGATTCGCCTCCGTGGTTTATCGAGTGTATTTTTGTGCCGTTTCTGTGCAAACAATTCACTCCCCTTGTTTGGATACTAAAGTTACATGTGATTTAATTTGGCGTGTGATATAATTCTCAGATTTAAGGCTGCAGTTTATTACAGCTGACTGTAGTTTGAGATGTTAATTTTTATGAATGTACAAGTGATTTTGTTCTCAGTATAAACAAGGTTGAAAAGTGTTAAACCCGCCAATCCGAATCGCATTCAATTTAAATTTGCCGGTGAAGCAGACGGGTTAAAACATGGGCTGAGATCTCACCAGAAAAGAGGCTCAATTCAGAAAACACATTCTCAAGCCCCGCGGCGCTGCAATTAAAAACCAGAAGCTCAACGCTGACATTTCAAGACCTCGGATTTTTGTGATGCGAGACTTTTGACGAATATTTTAAAGGTTTTTGCAGACTTTTCGGGGCTGTTTGAGCAGCGAGTCGAAACGTTTGCGCCTTCGGCAAACGCGTCAAGAACAAAAACCCCACCGACAAACAGGTTTAGGAATGGAAAATGACTTTTTATTTCTTCCAAAAAAAAAAAAAAAAAAAAAAAGAGAGAGAAAACAAATCCCCAGAATAAACAAATATACTGCTGTAAAATAAAAGCCTGTGATTTTTTTTTTTTTTTTTTTTTGTCAACTGTAACATTTGTTTGCCTTTCCATGCTTGATACAATCCATATATTTCTGCTTTTAAATAAATAGAACAAAAAAATGTACAAAGAGATGGGGAGGGGGGGGGGACACAGGAGAGAGAGAGAGAGAGAGAGAGAGAGAGAGAGAGAGAGAGAGAGAGAGAGATTAAAAAGGTGTACTCTGCTCCGAAAAAACATTTGGCATCATTGAGAATTCATGGCTGATCCTGATGTACGGAGAGGTCTGCAGCCCTCCACATCTGCATCGTCTTGTCTGTTCGGCCCGCCCCCACCGAGCAGCAATCATACCTATTATATACTGCTGTAGTAACGCCAACATCTTCCACGGTCAGAAAAAAAGAAAAAAAAAAAAAAAAAAAGAGTAAATGAAAATAATGCGGTTGCAGATTATGAGTGTCTTTAAGCTCCGTGTCTGTGAGTGTGAACGTGTGCATTTCTCTATTTACAGTATAGTGAGGCAGCAATCCGAGGGTTCTTTACCAAAAAAACACACAGATGTAGAAAAAAACAGAACGTGCACAAGAGATCTTTGATTCAACACGCTGTCAAAGGAAAAAAAAAAAAAAAAAAAAAAAAATGAGGATTTACGTCTCTCGAACAGCCCCTCTCTTTGTTTCGTTTCATTTGTCGTGACGCCTCGCAAACGCGCACGGCGACCCGCAGGTGGCGCCACAACGATGGGCAAATCTGCCATTGAGGACGTGTGCTGCAAAAGCAGCAAAGGTGAGATCTTTGGGAGAAGTAAAACACAAAGTTTGGCGCTCCGCTTTTTTTTCTTTCTTTCTTTGCTACAGTGGCTCGTTTATCGACGGCACAAACGTCTGTCGGGTTCGAGTCCCGACAAGTGATGAACCTGCTGTCGCGGACGGGCGAACGATTGGTCAAGTCTGATCCATCTGCCCCCCCCCCCCCCGCCCCCACATCCTCCTTTCACCTTGTCGCGGGGGAGGAGGGGTCGCCTGACGGACGTTTAAAACAGGGGCACAACAAGAGGAGAGAATGTATCATCATCACCATCACTGTCATATCATGCTTTTTGAAAAAAAAAAAAAAAAAAGAAAATAAAATAAAAAAAAAGAACAACCGACATCGACAACTACACGACCATGCACTCACTGATCCACGGAAAGAGAGCGAGAGAACGCCGCTCTCCGAACGTCTGGTCTGACACACTCGACCTTAGCGGAGAACAGACATTTCAATATGACATCAAGGTTTTCCTCTTCTCCACCTAGATTCATGCTACAACAATGCAGAGAGGCTGGTAGCAGCTTTTAAAAGTCGAGAGGAACTCCCGCGACGTGTCGCCGCGAGGCTGCCTGGACTGATCCCACGCGGACGCCAGAAAACAGCAGTGGTTGTACCCGGGAAACTCCCAGCTATAAAAGTGTTTGAATTTGAGGGGGCGGGAGGAGGGTGTGTGGGGGGGGGGGTGCCGAAAAGGAGCCCGCATGCTCGGCCAAACGCACCTCCCTGAACAACAACATTACTCGACATGATGAAGCTGCAATAATCACTGGCAGCTACATCAACGCCGAGGAGACGAGCCGGGAACGTTTAGGAGACCCACCCCCACCCACCCCCCCACCCCCACCACAAAAAAAAAAAAAAACGCCACCGAAGTGTCCTTTTCTACGCTCACTCCCCCCCCCCCTGAAATATCTGAACGTTTCGAAACCACTCGAGACGCCCGGACGGAAAACCTCATCGCGGCAGGCGGGACCGGATTCCATGCAGGGAAATGTCAAGTTTTTTTTTAATAGCAAGAAGAAGAAATGCAAAGGGAAGGAAAGCAGAAAACTGAAGAAGAACACAACATGTAGCTTTAGAAAGAAAAGAGCTGCGCTCATTGAAAAAAAAAAAAAAAAAAAAAAAAAGACCGATTTCATCCTTTTTGAATCGATTTAGGTCGTAATTCCGAATTCTCAAACAATTTTTATTTCTAGCGAGGTCATAACAAACATCAGATACACCTGATGGGATTCATTAGCTTAAGAATAATAATTAAAAAAAAAAGAATAAAAGCCAACTGTGATTGGGACTCAATAGCAAAGGTACCATTTTAGACCTCAGAAAAGGAGGATTTTGAGGATTAAGAGGTTCCACAGAGTCCAAGTTCAGGACGCAGTGAGTTTTTGGGTAATGTTGGTCCAGAAAAACACCAGAAATCAGATTTCTGTTCAGCTGGACAATAAAATAAAATTAAAAAAACACAGAAGGTAAACTACATCTTTTCCTTTCTCAGGTTGGGTTATGTTCCTCCATGTTGCCAGTTGGCAAAAAGTAAGCGCATGTGTTTCTTTTCCACTTGTGCGATAATGTATGTGTCCACAAGAGGGCAGAACACCTCAACGTGAAGAAAACGCAGAAGGAGACATGATTCAGTTTGACTCTGGTTGCTCGAGTGTAAACAAGCCACTAAATCGGTGAAACAAACAGGACGAGATGGGCGACGGTATCGAGTGCGTTGAAGAGGAGTTACATTCTCTACGCGCTGCTAGAACGTCGTTACTACCTGATTGAGGTTTTTAAAAGGTGTGCGTGGCCGCTGCTAACTAATGACATCCTTATCTGCGTTTCAAAGTATCTCCACGGACGAAACAGTGCCTGGAACTGAACGACCGTCCCAGCGATCCGTGAGGTTTCGCTTTGCCGCTTCCTAAGCAGCCCTGAACACGAGCTTCCGGCCGCCGCCGAAATCTTACCAGCATTGAGCTGAAGCTCATTTCCGAAAACCGCTTGGGCTAAAACACTTTACGCGTTTCTAGAAAAGCACCGTTTGTCTCTCCCGTGGATATCCGAGCACGTGACTTCGCTGTCTGGGGGTCCGACCGGAGACCGTTTTGTGGGGCCGCTGACATCATAAGGAGAGGCAGAGATGGATGGATTCGAAGGATCGGATGGGATGGATGGATGGATGGATGGATGGATGGATGGATGGACGCCGTCCAGACGGGTAAAACAGACGAGGACCTTATCTACCGCACACTGGAGCGATGTTTCGAGAAGGAAGAGCACGCTCGAAGCTGGAGAGAAAGCAAAATAACCACAAAGCCTGACAGCCTCTGAAAGGTTTCAACTACACCTAAAAGACAATAGACACCAAGAGAGATAATAGAGAATAGTTTTCTAGACACTGATCGGAGGAGAGGACGAGGTGGACGGGGGGGGACACCTGCCGCCGGAGGTCTTCGGAAGGCTTCAGGATGGCACGATGGACAGAGGCTAAGCTAACACAAGACCGCGACAGGAAGCTTCTAGGAGCGGGTATCTATCCAACGGCGACAGCGACGGGTGGGCGCAGACGAGCTCGACAGAAGCTGGTTATAATAACTACTATTTGTTGGGTTGTTGTTTTTTTTGTGCTATTTTTATTATTTTTTTTTTACATATCTACACACACCGAACAGTGACGAAAACAGGCTAAAAAAAAATTAAAAAGAAAAGCATTCTAGAGATAGAGCGACTAGACTAGAGAGACCGAAGCGAGATTCTAGAGATTTCACAGCTGAGTGGACGATGAGTTCGATACTGGACTATCACTGATGTGGGACCGGAGATGGGACTACAAAAGGTTTCAAGTTCATCGTTAGAATGGCAGGAAAATAAACTCAGTGACCCGCCAAAGTGGCCGGTAGATCAGACAAACTTGTTAAGATTGTAACCTCCCCCCACCCCAAAAAAAAAAAAAAAAAAAAAAAAAAAGCTATATCTCTACAAACGTTCAAACCTCTTCCTCATCTTTTTTTTTTTTGTTTGTTTTTGTTTCGTTTCCACCAACCGGGGAAAACTGGCACCAGCTCGACGACGGCAGGATAAGTGCAACATTTTTGCGTGTGCATTCGTTTATTTTTCCTTTTTTTTTTTTTTTTTTTTTTTTTTTTGCAACAAAATTTGATTTTATAAAAACAAATCGAGCGCGTTTCGCGTCCAAACTCGTCGGCTCGCGTTTTTTGGCTTCAAATTTGACCCTCGGTAGTAGCCCTGGATGGAAAACAAAACACACACAAATGTGTAAGCGCGCACCCACGCACACGCGCAAACGCACACACACACACACACACACACGAGGAGGCGTTACGCACAAAACACCCCCCGCAGTCAAACCTCCCGGGGGGACGGGGACGGATGCTTCGGCTGAGGAACGGCCATTACGCGAGTCAAATTGGATCCCCGGCGTTCGCCGGAAGCGACGCCCCCCCCCCCCCCCCCACCGCGCGACTCCTCGGCGCCGCCGGCTGAGTCGCACTTCCAGCCGCTCACTTCGATTCAGTGCAATTTAAAAAGTGAATTCAACTCGATTCAGTAACATTGAACTCGCTCGCTCGGTGCCGCCGTCATCAATCGCCGGCACGCGGCGGAGATCTGCCCTCGACGGAAAAAAAAAAACGCTCTCGAGTTTTAGAAACGTCTGAAATCCGGTCGGCGAGCGAATGAGCGGCGCAGAAAAACAAGGTACACGCAGTGTTCGTCCCCGCCGCCGCCGGCACGCGGCAGGAGGGGAGGGGGCGGGGGGGGTTCACGGGCCGATGGACCCCCGGTGAACGCTCCGCCGCCCGTCGGCGAAGCAACAAAAATACACATTCCTTCCGTTCCGCCGTCGTCGTCGTCTCGAGGCCGACGGCGGCCGGAGACGTGAGACGAGCGCGCCTCGTTCGAGGCCTCGTCGCACTTTGAAAACGGCACATTCTCACAACGGAGACGTCGAAATGGAGGAACCCTTCAGGCTGTCGGCGCTTCTCCCGCAGCCGTGTGCACGAGCCCGTTCTGCTGGACGTCACGGACGGAAAGCCGGCTGTCTCAAAGAGCCGCTTTCGCTCTTTTTGATAAATCTTCGGTGAATTACATTTTCTGAAACCGCGATGGCACAAATTCCCGGGGGAGGTGAAGAACCCCGATGCAGAAAGGAGGAAAAACACTTAAGAGCCGTTTTCGCCGACTGGCTCTACGAGCGTGTTAGTTAATAGCCAGTAGCGATAAGACAATTGGAAATGCATTAAGCCACATTTTTTATTATAGTCATTATTATTATTATTATTATAGCCAAGGTCCTGAAATCATCCCAAAAAAGAAAATATTGCTCACTTTGTTGTGGCCTTTGTTGTGGCCTTTGTTGTGGCCTTTGTTGTGGCCTTTGTTGTGGCCCGTGCAAAACTTCGTTGCCTGTCCGTGCGTTCGTACGGATCGCTACGTAGGTTGTAGTTGGCGGTTTGCGGGTCCGGATGGTTGTATTATATTATATTATATTTTTTTTTGAGGGTCGGGGGGGCGGGGGCGGTTGCAGGGTTGAAGAAAAACGCCGACCCGCACATAACGTCCAGTGTCAGCAGTTAGCGTACCAGCTGGCATCCGGAACCAAATATCCAACAAAGACAGAACGGATGAATTTCCCGGTGCCACTTTTCTGGTGCGACGAGGCCTTCAGACCAAAATTTGGGTTTAACAGACATCTCTGTACTCAATGCTAACCATCCTCGTCTCTGTGTGTATCTGTAGCTTTAGGAGGAGATAATAAAAAATAAAAAACAACAACAATGCACGAGTAACGAAGACTTCAGCTTAAAACCCATAACAACAAATGCTCCACTACTATCAACAAAAGCTTCAACAATTTGCAGTACAAGCCCCGATTAAGGAAAAAGTTGGCGGAGAAAAAAAAAAAAAAAAAACAGACCCGAAAAGTACAAAGATTTCCCCAACGGAGCGGAAAAATGACAGGACACACACTCGAGAAGATTTTGACTCTCTCGCCCGAACGTGGACAAGCGAACGAGGATGGAGAGGAGGTCGCCGGGGAAAAGGTGTCGTCCGAAACAACTGCCGCACACACACACACGCACAAACATCCCTGTGTACACGCACACGCACACGCACACACACACACACACACACACACACACACACTAAACAAACACCCGTCCTCTCGTGAGTGCTCCCAAGTTGCCGTCTCAGGCGGACAGTAAACCCGGAGAGGACAAAATAGCACCAGTATGAAATAAAGCTAATTCTGCAGCAGAGACTCTCACAGCAGTCAAGAATGACTGAAAACCAGAGGTAGGATTTCCTCCATCTCCTCTCCTCTCCTCTCCTCTCCTCTCCTCCTCTCTCCTCTCCTCTCCTCTCCTCTCTCCGTCTCCGTCCGTCTCGCTCATCCTTTTTCCCTCCTGAAAAATCACTCCATCGATAGGATTTGAAATCAAGACAATAAACGAGAGAGAAGCTACAGTTTTACACACACACACACACACACACACACACACACACACACACACACACACACACACACACACACACACACACACACACACACACACAAGGAGTTGTTTCAGACAACGACCGGCCGGGACGACATCTCCCCCTCCATCCCTCCTTCCTCCGTTTTGTCCTCCTCCTCCTCCTCCTCCTCACTTGAGTTTTGGTGTCGGTCGGTTATCTTCCCATCCGTCTGTCTCTCGTCTCTCTCTCTCTCTCCCCCCAATCTCCCCCCCACCCACCCCGCTTCATCGAATCCTTCCTCTCTCGTCCATCTTGATCGTCCTCTTGTGTGTTTTCTTCTGCTGTTTGTTTGTTTGTCGCTTTTGGCACTCTGCGCCCCCTCCCACCTCCCTCTTCCTCCTCCTCTTCCTCCTCCTCCTCCTCCTCCCCATCCGACTGGATTACATGAACTGCATCTGGGGGGGGGAAGAGAGAGAGAGAGAGAAAAGTGGTTTTGTTTTGATCACTTTGACACGACGTTCAGACTTTCTCAACAGGAAGTTATACACTGAAAACGGGAGGATGAAGAAAAAAAAAAAAAAAAAAAAAAAGGCAATTAACGATGTGAAATCATTAAAAAAAAAAAAAAAAAACTAACACGCGAGACAAAAATATTTAAGATTTTTCTTTGTTCCTTTGAATTACAGAATAGCTTCATCTCCTCGAGGGCATTTAGACATTATTCAAATAAAAACAGGGTTGACCTTCCGATCATTTTCTTTTGCGTTTGTTGCTTTGAAGACGACTCCGCGCAATTATACAGAGCGTTGTTTACGACGGCAGTATTGGATTTTGTTTTGAGTCTAACTTGGCGTTCTGTAACCGATTCTTCAGGACTCAATTGGGTTTGAAATGTTGCGCTTTGTCTAGTTTTTTTTGTTTTTTTTACCGCCTGCTGCGTGTTGTTTTCTCTTTTGTCTCCGTGTCGCTTTGCAACCGGTCAGTCTGTCAGCGGTACGACAGACCCGGCTGTCGCACTCTCACGTCACGTTTGTGTTTTGGTGTTTCTATGGTAACTTCGTTAGTGTGGGTTTTCATCAGAGAAACACTCTCCGGCAACCATCTGCTGACTCGCTGATTCAAGAATGAACTCTTCAGTCGAACGCCACGTCTCCTCTCGTCTTGGAGGCTCCGTGAGAAATACAAAATTGGAAAAGGTGCATCAAACAAGTGCTATAGTCCTTTGGACGTATAAATCCGATTTTAAGGGGAATTTAATCGTTGGACAAAAATGTTTCGCACCGCATTTGTTTCAACCTGGTCCCTATTCAAATTTTCAATTCCATTTTTGTTTATATGGTGATCAAATCCCAACATAGGTCATCTCGGGGCACTTTAACATCGTGCGGTCCAGACAACAGACGGATTTAACAAGTCTGAATATGGGCAACAGTCGGAAGGAGAAACTCCCCTTTAACAGGAAGACAAACCTCCGACAGAACCAGATCCAGGAGGTCGTCCGCCTCTAACTTTGTTTGAAGGGATCGCATGATGTCCGACCTGCTAATGTACGACAGACTGGCAGCAGCTAATGATGTCACAGCAACACAACAACAACAAAAAATCGTCCTAGTTTGTCACACGGTTATCGGTTTCTTACTTAAAACACACGGATATTTATACATGTACGAAACCATCAATAGGTTTGAAAACAGTAGTTTTTATTACAATTCCTAATACTTTGTTTTTGATATAATTTCAATAAACAGGAATTTTTTTTTTTTTCCTAATAAAGAATGACTGATAATAATAATGTTGATAAAAAACACAAGAAAATGAACTTCGGGGCGACTCGCCTGCAACGACATGAACGTTTATGACATTTACTGAGACGCATTACTTTTGAACCTGCATTTTCAATCTTGTCAAAAGATGTTTGGTTTTTTTTGACTCGGTAGTAAATTAATTTGTTGTAAACATATGAAGCATTTAGGATATCGATCATGAGATAGATGATTACTGTGTGTGTGCGTGTGCGTGTGTGTGTGTGAAAGTCACCTGGGCTCCGGGCATGGGTGCGAAGGGGTTAGTGGGTCTGAGAACAGGCTGGTTGTACATCATTGGCTGAGGAGCCATCACGGGTACCCCACCCATCTGACCCATCTGGGGAGGCACCTGGCGAGAGGGCGACACACAGAGAGAAGAGGGTCACAAAAAAACAAGTCCAAAATAAATAAAAAAATAGAACCAGAAAAGAGTTTTTTTTTTTTTTTTTCCTATTGAGATCTGTACGTCAGAGATACGAGGAAGGATCAAAAAGAGATGAACTGATGATAAAAAAAAACACTATTTCAGTCATATTGTGTGTGTGTGTGTGTGTGTGTGTGTGTGTGTGTGTGTGTGTGTGTGTGTGTGTGTGTGTGTGTGTGTGTGTGTGTGTGTGTGTGTGTGTGTGTGTGCGTGCGTGTGTTTAAGTGCACATCTCTGCACACTCACCATTCCATACACAGGCACTTGCGGTGTGGTCATGGGGAAAGCCATGGGAGCTGGAGCCTGGAGGAAAAAAACAAAGTACAGAGGGCGTCATCTCACGTCTCTTTGAAGGCCGTGAAACAGAATACAGGAGTCCAATTTATTGTCTTCAGAGACTCTCGACGCAGTAAATAAAAAAGTAAAAAAACCACACAAAGCCTCCTGTAGAATCCATTTAACGCTCGAGTTATGTGCACGACAACGCAGCGGGTAGCGGAGGTACTTAGCGGATTCCCACGGGGTGGTGATCATTACCGCTGCTTTTAAAAAAAAAAAAGAACAAAAAAAAACATTAATTAAAAAAAAAAGAACAAAAAAATAAATAAACGTTTACTCCACAAATTTAAAACCATCTACGGCCGAACGGGCTCGGAAATTCAAAGCGACGGTCAAATTTGCATCCGTAGTTTTACAACCCGGCGCGTTTATCTGCATCGAAGCCGGCGGTTTTTCTGCTCCGCAAATTGGTTATTTATGGGGAGTGAGTGTCTGCGAGTGCATCACAGTGGACACCCTGGAGGGAAATCAGTTTACGAGATGAGACGGGTGGATGCGGCGCGGCGGCGGCGCCTTGCCTCTCGCGCAACAACGGCGGCCGATCTGCGACACGTGCGGCGGCATTAACGTGAACAGATGTCACGGAAGGTTATCTATCGCCCGCGGTAATTTTCCCAGCCTGTAGGGCTGCGGAGTTGGTAGTCGATACACCGGAGATGCATCCCTCCGACGTAACGAGGGAAGAGTCTCGGCGGGGGGGGGGGGGGGGGGGGGGGGAAACCTGCACCTGCAGATGTTACAGGATCAAACCACTGGGGAGTACCCCCCCCCTCCACCCACCCTCACCATCACGTATAACTGCACAGGTTCAGCTACAGTCAGGTGACCCCCCCTCCCCCCCATCCCCAAGTCCCACTGTTCTCAAAAAGCCATTAAAAACAGCTTGCAGAAACACGCCCGCTGCCTTCGCACACCTAATCCATCATCGGAAATGAGACAACTGTGGCTTTTTTTTTTTTTTTTTTTTAACATGACTTCATAAAGCCTCGATCACTCCGGCTGTATTAAAGACTACTTCCACTCTGCCGGAGTCTCCAAGCTGGAGGTTGAAGTTGTTGTTTTTTTGCTGAGAGAGAAACACAGAAATGAATACAGTACAATATTTCCACCAAACGCGGGTAACTGGCTGTGAAGTCCTATGATGGATAATATTAATCAAGGGCGACGCATTGGTGGGTTTTAAGGCTTTTATGGGCTAAAATGAAACTAGTCCTGCATTATCCTTTAATTGCGACTTATGCAACGACACCTCAATCAATGTTTTAAACAAATAGCACGTCGGGCTCATTAATCTATAAAAACAGCTCCTAAACGTGGGCCTTAGAGGGAAAAAAACACTAAATCCTACTTTCAGCCCTTAAGAAATACAACTCATAACAGCAGCGATCAGGAAATACGTGTTTGCAAGAACTCCTCTTATTTATTTGCTGATAACTTCAGTGCAATTTCTTCTCATTGTTTTCCTGTAAAAAAAAATATATATATTTTTGATTACTGTCCAAATTTGAGCATGTGTTGACTTGTATGAAGTCAGTGAAAGTCACAGAGAATCTGAAAGTCTGTGTGATTAGATCTGACTCAGAGGAGGAGTATCATTTTTATTTAAATTGTACAAATTCCCTTTCCCTGTCTTTGCTTACAAATTTAAGATATACTTAATTTACATCTTTTGAACATTTTCCCTCATTTTCTACCTGCACAATGTTGATGAAATGAGGCGTTCAGTGCCGTGATCACTTCACAGCGTGGCGCATTTGATGTTTCTTGTGTGCGACGTGAACTTTTGAGCACTACGCCACTCTGAAACTCGATTTAACATGCGGCAACGCGTGAGCTTTGAAGGTACTTCAAAGGGGAAGACAAGCCGAAGGACGCGATTCTGCGCTCGGAGACGCGAAGGGGCCTTCAGGTCGGGTGAACTGATCTGGAGAGGTAATCAATGTGATTGATCAGCATCTGCTTTTAATTCCGGCCTCCGTAGAGCGAGCTGTGACGGCGGCTCATAACCATCGATCAAAGTGATCTCCCAGCTGCCATAAATAAAAAAAAAAAAAAAGAATAAATAAAAAAAAACAATTCAGTCAAATGACTTGAATTTATCTGTCAGACACGTTTATTGCCCGCTCAGTGATACGCCAGCGGTTTCACGGCTTTAGTATTTGAAACCCTGATTAAAGATTAGATCGACTTTACTGTCATCCTGCACCTTTACCGCTCGTTAATTAGCAAACCCTCTGTGTTGGACCGGTCCGTCCGTCTTTATGCCTCCTTGTGACAGCGGGCATTATTTTATTCGAGTTTTTTTTTTTTTTTTTAAATGTCGGAAAGACTTTGTTTATGCACGGCTGCACGTTCTCTACCCGTGTTTTTGACCGTGCGTCTTTGCGCCCAGCTGCCGGCCCCGTGTTTTACATTCAAACGGTTTGTATTGGTCCTCGTTATGTTCAACCTTTTCGCCTGCTGTTTCTATCCTTCGTTCTGCCTCCTCGCCTGTCTGTGTATTACATTTGTTTTTGTTTTTTTGGAAATCTGTTTCTCCTCTGCATCTTTCATCCCTAGGTCTAACAGTCAGCGCTGAACGTCTGCTATTCCGCTGGCCATCTCCTCGGCGAAGGCAACGTTGTCCGGTCTGGTCATTTCTCTGACCTTAAAGGACCTGAAAGGTTGAGTGAAAGTTAAATAAGTGAAGAAGCTTCGCTGACATTGTATTGTATGAAGGCGTTGCAGCTCTGCCCTTCTGGCGAGAATCTGAGATGTGGGAGTTTCACTTATCATGCGCGATGCGTGACAGCCTACTTATCTGCTGCTCTGTTACCTGTGATGTCTTGTATATTCCCTCCACTCGCTGCTATGACTTATTCATTATGTTACGGCTTATGGAGGTTGTGTTTGCCGTTTCGGAGGCATGCACGACAGACAGAACGACTCATTTCTGTCCCTGAGAAACAATAAGAGTTCATCTCTCGATATTTTCCTTCTCTATGCTTTTTATTTGTTTGTGGTCAAAGCTGATGCATTTGTTTTGCTGAATGCACGTTGGAGGCGGGACCCCCCCCCCGTCGCTGCCGACCAAACCGCGTAAGGATTTTTCGTCTGGAACCTTATATAGGAGAGAAAAAGAGTTTGTTTAGCTGAGGAAACAACCGCCACATTTTGTATCGCGTTGCTGAATTAATCCCTCCAGGCAATTTCTGTTCTTGTCAGTGAGAGTCAGAGGTGAGAATAATGCACTCGATGCCTTCAGAATTATTCGGTTTAGCATAAGTTTACAAGACTTTGTCCCTACTTGAGATGTACATCGTTAAAAATGAGCCACAAATGTAGAGTTGTTGTTTGTTTGTTTGTTTAAACAGAAGGCTGAGTGTATTCCTTCGACAGGTTGTAGTTTTTTAGCAAGCGTTACGCCGACGTGAGATTTATTTCAACATTTACCGGGGACACATTTCATCTGCAGTTTTGCTGCTCTAGTGAGTATTTACAGCAGAACTGTGAGTGCCAGACTCAAAATAAACTACCAAAGGGTTTTAATAAGGTGCAATGGGTGTGGTTCATTGAGGTTTGTAAAAAGTTCAGAGACTGTTGCGTGTGCGAGGCAGTGGGGGGCGGGGGTGGGCGGGGGGTGGAGGGGGACTGGGGGGGGGTGTAACTTTTGTGAGTAAGTATTCCAAGTTAAGTCACTGGATCAACATCAGCACCGGCGTTACACACAGTTTCTGTTTGTGATTTCATGACTGGAGCAGAGAGGTCACGTCAAATTTGTGTCAAAGTTTTGGGGAACAGAAGGAAATCACAGTGAGCCAAATCTGGCGAGTAGGGTTGGTAGGGAAGCGATGTTGGTGACTGGGCGCATTGGCGTCGTTGGAGAACCCTGTTGCCATGGCGCCACAGTTGGGGTGGTTTGCGGCGAATGTTTTCCCTCAGAACTTCACGGTGGAACTCGGGTGTTGACAGTCTGACCCCGTGGGGGAGGGACGAATTCACGGTGACACAACCCCGCCGACGTCAAAGAAAACCCAACCTTGTGTCTCCTGACCTGACGCGCCGCCTTCGGTCTCGGACCGACGAAGCTCCGCCCCCTCTTGGAGCACAAATGCCACTCAACCCAGCTCCGCCCCGGCTCAGCGTTTCACCGCCGCAGACTTTCTGGAGCATTTCAAAAGTTCCCCACTGCCGATTTTCTGAGTTTCGCACGAAATGTGACGTGCGCCCAATTCCATGGTGAAATTGCAGACGCACATATCACAAAAACGTGTATCTCAGGCGCTGATGTTGATCGAGCAACACATCTTACAATACACGCTCATGGTAATTATAGCCCCCCCCCCTCCCCTTTTTGATCCACCCTTTTTCGTTCACCTGATGCGCTGGCGGCAAATTAAAAACACGTCGATCTTTTAAAGAGCTTTACAGAAGAACGCAGAACAGCAGGTGTGAGGGGGAGAAGAGATGCTCCTCGTTCCAACTTCCTGGTTTCAGTCAATTCGCTTGCATAACTAGCGCCGACTGTTAGCTCGAAGCGCAGGGGTGAGAAGGTTATTTGTGGAGCTCGGGCGAGAGCAGACTCCAATTCTTTTTGAAGAAGTGTCTCCGAGGAACAGGAGAAAACGAAGAGGTGACAGAGAAAGAAGATGAAGAGGGGAAACAGTGTGGGGGAGGTCGGGAGCCCGAGAACAGACGTTTTCTGAGCAGCTCGTTAAGACTCGTCTTACTAAACAGAGATAAGTACTTACATAACTAGTATAGAACATTCCATTCTGCATCAGGACGCAACGAGGAAAAGGGACAAAAGACAGAGAGAGACAGAGAGGAGGGAGGTAGACAGAGAAGAAGAGAGAGAGAGAGAGAGAGGTGGAGGGGGAGAGAAGTGAAAGTGAAGGACAGACACGGAGAAAACGAGGAGGAGGGTGATGAAAGAGCGACGCAAACAGGTGCGATGAGTCAAGAGAGTAAAAGAAAAAGGGATTTTGGATGTCAGATTGGGGGAGAAAAGGGGGAAAGAAGAAGAAGAAAGAAAATGTAAGAAAAGCAGAAGAAAAAGCATGAAAGCGGTAAACGGGAAAAAAAGCAAAAGAAATGCCAGAATCACAACGTAAGCACATCAGCATGTAAACCGAAAAGAAAAAAAAGGGACAAGGGGTAAAATAAAAAAAATAAAATAAAAAACCACAGCAGATGTCAAAGGCAGTGTGGCGAAAACAGGACGAGCAGATGACAACGCAAAACGGGAGTCGCAATAAAACACAACGCGAGCGAGTGATGGGAAGGAAGACAAGTGGATGACGGTGCAAAACGGGCGGAAGAGAGAAACGCACGGAAAAGGGAGGTGGGGGGGGCAGGAAGGAGAGATTAGAGGGAGTGACAGCAGGGGTGAAGAGGACAGAGAGAGAGAGAGAGAGAGGGGGAAGCAACAGGAGAAGAAAATGAGAGAAAAAGAGAGGAAGTGGAGGGTTAGTGACAGTTTGTCCTCGTCAGCCAGAAATCGCAGCCCAGAGATCAGGAGGACAATCAGGAGCTGCCAAGATCAGCACACACACACAAATACACACAAATACACACACACACACACACACACACACACACACACACACACACACACACACACACACACACACACACACACACACACACACACACACACACACACAGCATGCACAGGCAGCTGTACACTGTAGCAAGTCAATATGCTCACATCCATCCATCTATGAACGGGACACGACGGAGAACGTCAGCATGCACAGGCAGGCGCAGCATTCAGTGGGTGAACTGAAGTTTCAATCAGCTAAATATAAAGTTTCCGAAACCAAACATTGAGGCAGATTTTGCCTCTAAAATTGGCTGAAAAGCCAAGAGGGACGAAGGTATTTTTCCAACATTTTGGGGAAGTTTGCTTCAAGGCCAAAAGTTCAATGAGAAGCTGCTTTCGTTTCTATCAGGTGGCGTTTGTTGCTTGTTGTTTAAAGTCTTTATGCTAAAACATCCAGCTGCTGGCTGTGAGCCCAGAAAGTAAGCCAATTTTTATTTTTCATACTTCATTTTCTTTTATATAGATTACACACATTAGATACAGTACAAATTGCCAATTAGTGAAGAGCTTGTTGGTACATTTGTTTGGAGCCAAGTTTGTCTTTTCCCCCTTTTTATGTCATATTGTGGAAATGGTGCGTTCATGAGCAACTGGGAAGTGGGAAAGTTCCGATGTCTGAGTGGTGGGAAAAAAAACCTTAATGCCTGTTTGTGATCGCTCCCGACTTGCAAGTCGGATGTTACCAAATGGGAAACGTTCCCACTTCCCAGCAGCCTGAACGCACCATAAGCTAAACTAAGCAGAGGTCTTCATATTTAACGGACAGATACGCCTTCTCGGCATGAAAGTAAACGAGCACTTCCCCCAAAATGTCAAAACTGTTGCTTTAAACAAGAAGACAGAACATATCGAACACCTCCAACACTTCATTTAACACTTACTTTAACTTTGGAGGAACATTAACGAGCTTTGAAGAATAAATGGTTTATTACAACTTCCTTCGTAGTTTGGGGCATCATGTCTGTAAACGTATCTGTATTGGCATGTGACGGTATGGAGTGTAAATTGCACCATTTGTCTTTGTTTTTCTTCTCTTTCAGTTTTGGCTAACCTGCAGGTTTCTTCCCAACCTGCCCGACCTTGTTTTTCGTGCTGTGCCGGAGGACTTCTTGTTACCAAAGTCCAAAAAAAGTCAGCCAGGAGCTCGGTGAATGAATTCAAAGTTATCTCTATTAACAGAAATGATGCCCTCGAGAGTAAAAAAAAAAAAAAAAATTTTAGTAAACCACCGAACAAGACACTTCGGTGGGTACTTTAAGGGGGTTGCGTAAAGTCACTACATGGTGTGTTTGTGTCTCCTTACCACATGTGGTACAGGCATGGGCTGTGGGGCCATGGGCGCCGGGCCCCACTGCGTGGTCGACATGGTCTTGTTCTGCCAGTTATGGCCGCCCGTCAGCTTCTTCTCTCCGGGTTGGTTCCACTGCATCTCCGGCCTGTAAAGAGGACTCAAGTGTCAGGAGTTCATTCACGATTCATCTCGCAACACCACGATCACGTCTCGGAGAGAAAAAGGAAAGATTTGCTATTTACTCGTTTTTTTCCGAACCTATTTCTTAAATTGCTGGCGAGCTGCTTCATGAATTTTAAGCACTGAATTCTGCAAATGCTGCAAAAAGAATGAGTGCGATTCTTGTCTTTTAACAGTCTACAGATCCACTTTGTCACAAACCCGTGCGCATAAAACCCATTAAATACTAAATGACAAATTTGGTTTTGGATTAAGTACTGAAAGTTTGCCTCGGCCGCTGCCAGGATTCCTGAGACGAGTACGACTAGATGGAGCGTACATCTTTTACACGGCATAAATCCTCCTGCAGCCCGAAACTACAAGGACATCTTCAAAAAAAAAAAAAAAAAAAAAAAAGGTATCATCATCACAACTCCAGAAACTTACTTCTTGGCCGGGGTCCCAACGAACTGCAGATCTGAGGAGGGGGAGAAGCACAGAGACACGGAGTGACCGCAGTTTAAAGGGAGTAGAAATGAAAGACAGCGCGGCAGGTATTCCAGCCTCAGACACCGGTTCTCTCTCTGATTTTACTTTTTACTTTGTTCTCTCATTCCCGCTTGTCTAGCTTGAAACATTTAGATGTTTCTAATCAAAATTGGAAAGGAGGGGTGAAAATAATATCTGCAAACAGATGAGTGCCAAGCCTAACCTAGTAGATAATATTAGCTATTAAAGAGGTGTAATATTGGCGCATAAGAGTAAAAGCTCTTTTTAGTACCGTCTGCGTGAGTAATCACAGTTTAAACTTGTGTTTGCAGAAATTGTTTAGTTATGTAACTGTTCAGCTACTCCAACTGGTAAAGTGTATTTTGTTTTTCTCTCTCTTTGTTGACACGTTGGCATGTATCTCGACACTCACTGCCCACGAGGTTGGCCAGAGAGGAGTCGAGGTCGTTGGCGAGCAGCTTTCCTCCGTGGTGGATGGCCATTTGATGAGGAGGAGGAGGCGCGGCGTGAGTGGGAACCGTAGGCTTCAACAGGTCTCCGAGAGCATCGAAACCTGAGGAAGGACATCAACTCGTACGTGTAAATGAGCCGGGAAGTGACGGCTTGCGCTCGGTAACAGGAGACGTGAACATGTAAACACACAGAAAAGAGGCGGAGAGGAAAAGCGAAAGCTAATATGCTTCAGATGTAAGTTGACCGTTCGCTAAACCCTTTCCCTGTTCAATTACAGCTTAGCAACTAGAATTAGACACAGAAGGCCTTTCAAGCTTTGCATTTCCCCGCACAGTATGTCGAGGTAACGAGGGCCAATTTATTTTAAAAAAAAAAAACATTTCGAGCGAGGAGTACATTTATCGTTCGCCTGCTTTAATGTCAGCTTCAAATGTTAACTAGCTGACAAATACAAATACATTTTGCGGGGTTACAGGTAACAACACTGTCCACGACGGGGGTCTCCAACCGTTTTTACACGGAGAGCCACTTGTGTTTCTTAACATTTATTCACATAGCTGAGCTCCACCCAAACCGGCTGCATCTTTTACGTGAACGTTAACAAATTGGTCCTGAACAACGTGTACGTTTCGTATCACAGCAGCTTAAATTCAAACAGCAAGCGAGTGTTTTCTACTGGATGCTTTGAATTTGAGATGTCGAGTCGTTCAGCCGACCGGCGGTGTTACTTTGATCTCTCACTCACTCGGCGACGGACGCTCGTTTTTTAGCTCAAGCCCCCCAAAAAACATTGTATTTATGTTACTTTCCAAATTTATGAGCACTCGTTTGTTTGGACTCGGTGCGAGAGTCTCTGCTGCGTTTTGCAGGCGTGTTGCAGGTCGCGTTTCTGTCCTCTGATCTCTGCGTGTTTAGCGAAGGGCGGCACTACACCACAAGTCAGTCCAAGTAAGTCTATGTGTGGGGGAAAACTGCATATTGTTTGAACCTTTAGCGAGCTACTGAGCAACGAGCTACCGGTAGCGCTTGGAGGACGTGTTGGGAGACCCCTGGTGGTTCGCTTCACTGGATCAGCTACCCCAGACAACGATACTAAAGACGGTATTATCGTAGTTCTAGCAGCCTTTCTTTAACATCTTTAATGTTATCTTAAAAAGCGAACCAGCTCTTTACAGCTGTCACACACTGTTACTGAAGGAAAATGACATGTAAAATCTCAGACCCACCGTTTCCAAATTGACTGATAAATCTGCAACTGTTGAATCATTAAAATACAAAAACCTTGACAGGCAGCAGTAACTGATGTGAGCGGCGAGTCAATAGTTGTAAAGCTTTTTAAACTCAAAAAGGGACAATTTATGCGCGAGGGAAAAGAAAGTTGAGCAAATGATGCAATGTTTTTGTCTGTCAGAAGACTTTAATTCCCCAAATCTAATGAGCGCAGACTCAACTTTCAACCTAATTTTCCAAACTTTTTCAAATACTCCCAGTTTGACCGTGTTAATGATGCGGAGCTGGAAAGTTTTGATCTGAGAACGATGTGCTGAGTAGTACCTCCCTAATACCAACGCCTCAATCTCCCCGCTAGACTTCCTGTGAATTGAATTCGTCCCGACCTAATTTTAGCGTTTAGCTACACGGGACAGAGATTCCTGTTTAACTCCACTCTTGTATTTCGCTGTCATACAGCAGCCTCGTTCTATCAACGAACCCGTAATCCCTGACTCAGTAGCCCGCAGAAGTTGTTCTAGGTGATTGATTTATCTGTTCGTAGCTGTCATGTACACATTCTTGACTCCAAACGCCGAGAGTCTCCGGCGATGTGTGTGTGTGTGTTGATTGTGTGTGTGTGTGTGTGTTTGTCCATTGTCTGTAGGTACAAATGACAGAGTCATTTCCTGTGATGGTGCGCATATGTGTGTGTGTAAGTGCCTGTGTTAACAGCACCCCGTGTCAGCACTCATTCAGCTAATGGCTGACTACCGCTCTGGAGGTGTGACTGTGCATGTTTGTGTGTTTGTGTGTGTGTGTGTGTGTGTGTGTGCGTGCGTGTGTGTGTGTGTACGCTGTGGTCAACACTGATGAAATAAAAGCAGGAAAAGGGAGTTGAAAGCAAAAAGTAAAAGCTGCTTCATGACAAGCTGTTTGGGTGCGACCCATGTTAAAGGTTTAAAAATCAATACCTGGAAAGGCGACGACAGGAGCTAAGAAACGATACAAAGCAGAAAAGAAATGTGCTGTTAATGTACAATGGCACTGCAAAACAGGAGGGGGGGGGGTGAGTCGAAGAAGAGAGGCAACCGATGGTGGGAAAAAAAAAAGGGAGGAATAATATTTAGTTAGGAAGCAGTGTATAGGTCTGACAGTGGTGCTGACACAAGAGATTCAGAAAACACTTTTCCTGCTAGCTTAGCAGATGAGAGAAGAAAAAAAAAAAGGAGGGAGAGGAGGGAAAACATACAGAGACAGGAAGAAGCAGAGAAAGACAGGAAGACGAAGGGATATTAAGAAACTAGGAAGGAAAGAAGGAGCCCAGTTCTGCCCACTATCTTTTTAATTCTCTCGACTCTAATTTCTCTCCCATTGTCGGCGTTTTCATTATCGCTGTGATAAAAACACTCTGGCAGTGTGGGGGATTTTTTTTGTTGTTGTTGTTTCTTAAACCACTGTGTCAGTAAAGCTCAGTGAATTAAATTGAACCAAGAGAGCAATAGAAGAGAGGCAGAGATAAAGAAAGAGGAGGGAGAAACAAGCTCTCTCGGTGGATCAACATTACTGGGCAGCGAGGAGGAGGAGGAGGAGGAGGAGCAGGAGAAGGAAGAGGAAGAGGAGGAGGAGGAGAAGGAGGAGGATGAAGAGAAGGAGGAAGATGAAGAGGAGGAAGAGGAGAATGAAGAGGAGAAGGGTGGTGTGATGAAGCCAGCACTGACAGTTGTATTGAACTAGGAGGATAATGATATCAGTGTTAGCTTAGTTTTTTGTTGTTTTTGTTGTTTTTTTCAGCGATGGATTTGACAGTCAATAGAGTTTAAGATCAAAAGGAAGGAAGTAAATCCATGTTGAGGGTTCAACTCCAGAAGGCTGCCGCTGACTGCTCACAGATGCGGACAGAAAATTAAAAAGGCCGCTTTATCTGAACCTCTCTTCGTAAACATGGGAGTACCCAACATCGCTGGCTTCTTCATACAAAAGTGTCCCTTATGGCTATATTAAAGATATGACAGGATCTTTAAAAAAAAAAAAAAAAAAAAAAAGGAGCCACAATGCTCGATAATTGGCGCCTGGTGATGTGACGGAGGTGTCATGAAAGAAGAGGCTGCAACAGTGACGGGTTTTAAAACGTATGTTGAGGTCTTGTCTAATTAATTGGAAATCCTGAGGGACGATCTGCCAATCATTCCACAGTGAAACAATATCTTTATACCCGGTTTTAATTCGTTTTCATGGTGGTTTCATACGATCATTGTGTTGTTGAGGCTTGTTTGAATTCACCGTTTGTTTTTTGGTTTAACGGCTTTGTAACTCAAGTTTAGAAAAGCGCTACTCAAATAAAGTGCATTACTGTTTTCTCGTCGATTTAATTGGGTCACTAAGCTCCACCTCCTTTAGTTACGGTTGCTATGCCTGTCAAACTTTACCGTGTCGCACGGCTCATCATCACCTATAACTGCTAACTTGGAAAAATTACAACAAATATCAACAGTTAAGAAAGTGCCGTACAATGAAAGCAAGTTTTGAGGAGAAATTTAAAGCTACCGAGTCTGACTCATCGCCAGGAAATGATCAAAGAAACTGTGTTGTTCTTGTATTGAAGCCCTAGCGCTGGTTATTTTTAGCATTACGATCAGGACACTCAGTTAGATGAGACTGTGATTTAATTCTAACATAACCCTATTAACCGATCTTTTACGCATGACGGGTCACAATCCAGTGACACGCTGCTCCCGGTAAGGACAAGATGTGCATTTCATCTCCTCTCCTTGTATTTCATCGTGCGCCGCGAACAGTTCAAATTCAATTCAGACTTGTCCTGTGTAAGAAATGTAATTAGATCCATTCGAGGAAGATTACAATAAAGGGGACTCGGGTGTAACTGCAGTTTGTAGGAAAGCGTCATTAGTTTACTGATAACTTCTAAAGGTTTTAATGAATTTTACTTTCCCGTGTTAAGAATAGAAGAAAACTGAACGTGAGCAAAGACTAAGAACAAAAACAGGTTATTTTATACTGAAATCTGAAATGACCACAAAAAAACAAAAGAGGAAAGACTAAACTAAAATAAATAACATCAGCAATGTTCCAGTGAACATGATAAATTACAAACCAAATGGCATTCTGGGTAGAAAGATGAAAAGAAATGACTGCAGGGATTCTCAAAAATACATTTAAATATGGTAGAAAATAGAAATGAATGATGGGAAAAGTCAGGAGACATTACAACTTTGCAGAGGATCAGGTAAGCTTTAGGAATAAAGACACAAATTGTTCGCTGCCCTCCAGAAAAATCAAATCCCCCCCCCCCCAAAAAAAAAACCCAAAACAGAACACTCAATACACCAAAGCACAAATACAGTCAAAGGAGGACACACACAAAAAAAAACTCAGCTAAAAAATGCAGACCTTGGAGGAAAAAGAAAGGACTTTGAATTGAGGGGAGGATGGATGAAGGGAGGAGGAGGAGGAGGAGAGGAGGAGGGAGCAGATGGAAAGGAGTTGCCTGGGTGATTCTTGCCTTCTGAAGTGTGATGGGGCGATGGTGAGGCAGAGACAGAGAGAGAGAGATGAAATGAGGAGGGCGGAGAGGGAGCCGGAGGAGGAAGGTGGGCACGGTGTGAACAACAACAACAACAACAACAACAACAACAACAACAAAAAACAGACAAGCAGACAGATTGGGATGAAACGAAATGACAGAGGACGTGCGTTGTCAACGCATAGAGACGCGTTGACAACGCACGGGGTGTGAACACGGGGAAACAGAGACATACAGCACACACACACACACACACACACACACACACACACACACACACACACACACACACACACACAAAGAGGGATTTTTTTTTTTTTTTTCTGTCTGAGATGCTGCCAGTTGCCCAGATGGTGTATTTGGTAGTTGTAGTGGCAGCTTTCGACACAAGCGGCTATTAATAGAAAAGAAGTTAGTCTGTCCAAAGCCGGGCAGGACCGAGCCGCACTGCCGGAGCCACAAGCCTTCGACTGTTAAATCTGAGGAGAAGAGGCGGAGGGCGGGCGGGTGGGGTTACACCAGATTAGAGCGAGCCGGAAATCAGCGGCCCCTGAACTCCCATCGGCACTTTTTTTTTTTGGGGGGGGGGGGGGGGACAAAAACAAAAGAAAAACAGCTTCACGCCGGCAAATGTTTCGGAGAGGCGACGCTACAGCTCCCGATAATGTGACAGTAATACGTTGCAAGAACAATCGTGTTTTAGGCGAGAAGATGACTTAAATTTAAGATAATTCTGTTCCGATCGAGTCACGGTAACGAGTGCGAACGCAGCAGCTGCTCGATTGATCCCGGCGAACGTCCGGTGATGCCGATCGACGGGAGCTGTCGCGGCCAAAACGAGCTCAGCAACGGGAAATGAGTTTGGACCTAAAATAATAGTTTGAGTGAGACCTCACTTGGTTGTTGTTGTTGTTGTTGTTATTGTTGTTCGAAAAGCACTAAAAGAATGAAAATTTTAAGTATAAAGGCGTTGCTTTGAAGACTATCCTTGATTCTCCACTGAAACTTGAATTAATTTCAAATAAACTCATCAAAGTCAAACTCCGGAGCTCCCGCGGTTTAAACCGACAGCTCTCTCTGAACCTCCTCCTCCCCTTTATGATGAAAATAGTCTTCAGATGACCTCCGCAGGTAGTCGCTCTTATCTGCGGCACCTTCTCCGGAGCTGTCGATAACTCGGCGTGCCCTTAAAATTATATGCTTCGCAGGGAGCGTCTGGGGACTCGAAGAAGGGGTTGAGAGGCCCCGAGATTGATTGCGTCAGTTGCTGAGAGGTTAAAAGAAAATAGAGCTAATAGGAGGGGCTCGGAGCCAAAGTCTGAGACCTGCAACACTTAAGAGCCGTCGGTCTGAAGCCGTTACCATAAGAGGCAGGAAAACAAACACACACAGGGCGAGAGGGCGAGGTCGCTGGAGAGCTCCTACACGTTCAAGGCTATTAGACGTCATTTCTTACAGTGTATTCTAGGAGTTACATTAAAATGATCAAAGACTTATAAGCCGCTAACGATCCCTTTGCCTTTTACGACTTTAAAGTAGCCTGTTAAAGTAAAGAAGTAACTGAAACAAGAGCAGTTCTGTAACATAAATAGAAAAAAGTAAGGAATACTACACATTTTTGCTTATGTTTGTTGATTTGTGCAGGAACCCTGTAAGAGAAGACGAGACGGCTGAGAAAAAACAGATCTGGGATCAGTTAACTTTCAACCAAAACAAATGATATGAAATCCTTAAAGGCCCTGAAAACTTTATTTTCTCAAACTGCTTCTTACTATTCATAAAAATTCTGTCTCTTTATGGATTATTGTGCAGGAAAAAAAAACAATTCCATGCACCAATCAGGAGTTAGCAAAATTTAAATCCGATCACAATTGTTGGTTTCTTAGCATCTCTTGCTAATCAAATCTCATTAAAACACTGACAGTCCTAAAGAAGCAGATATTAGTTGATGAGTGTTTTTTTTGTTACAATAACCTGGAAACCAAGTTTTCAGGGGCTTTAAATTCGTACCAAAATTGAAAAAAAAAAAATCAACCCACTTTGAAGTTAAAAGATCCCTCATTTTTGGAGATCCTGTCCTGTTAGTGTTACCGTCATCACAAGAAGCCAAACAACAGGCCGCGAGACAGAGCGAGAAAAAGCTACGCCCAGCGGCAGGAAACAACCGCAGGGTTGCTGGAACTGGTCAGAGTGGGTTAGTGAAATGCTACGCTTGCGCTGCCAGCAAAAGCCAAGACAGTTTTAGTTTTCAGTCTGCCTGGACAGTCAAGACAGAAAAAGGGCTTCTTTTTTTTTTTTTTTTTTTTTACCGGCTGCAGGTTGTGGGCCGTTGTTGTTACTGGGTGCGGCCTTACTCCCAAACACGGCATCGAAATCTATGGCCGGGGCGGTCTGCTGCAGAGGCTGGCTCTCCAGTCCTGAGGAATGCAGTTAAATACGACTGATTAAGGCCCTTGTTGCTTTTAAAGCTGCGTAAGACAGCAGCTTCATCTGACACACGTTCACACAGGAAAACGGCTGCGGATGCAAAACATCAGGCTGTTTTTTTTTTTGTTGTTGTTGTTTTTTTCCCCCCAAGGAAACGAAGTCGTGGCTTTCGCTCGAAGGAAGGATCCCACTACCTCCGGCTAAAAAACTAATCCCATTAGATTTAGGAACATGGACATTTACAGTCCTCGGTGAACCGCCATTGTTGTTGCTTAGTAACTTGGGATTCTGCGGAGGCTGCCGGGGGAATGTCAGGCTTCCAGAGGAGCGCTAAGCCCGCGCACGAGGAAATCCACTGATGCACCTTTTGTTTTTTTGTCTTCATCCGTATCCCTGTTGAGGATTAAGCTTTTTGTAGCCCCGGAGAGAGAATGTCTTTGTGGGATCCACGGCGCAAGAACACGGTCGACAATTCACCAGAAAACGCCACGGTGCTTATTAATAGACAAGATGTGGCTGACGCCGACCGACCGGCCGACCTCAGAAAACAAGAGAGGATACCGTTTAAAGGAATATTCTACGACCTCCGGGAGAACCCTTTTTTTCCCCCGATGAGACTCTAAGCCACCTGGCGCTCGCAGTTACAAGTTCTGCCGCATCGCAAGTTTTAATAACGGTCATGACGAAACAAATCGGGACATTTCGGGAAGCGAGGCTCATTCGTGAGTTCGATGATGAGCTTGATACCAAACTCTCACGTCCGCCCGTTATATATTTGAAGCTACAGCCGGCAGCTCGTTAGCTCAGCCGAGGTCAAAGATCGGAAACATTGCGGTGACATGGTCACCTGCTTCTGTCCGACCTCTGGATTTTGTGACGGCGTTTTGTGAACTCTGTGATTTGGTCACTCTTCCTTGATTTTTTTTTTTTTTTAATTTTTTTTTTGCTTCTTGTGTTAAATAGCTTCTTCTGTTTTTTTGGGGTTATTCCCTACTTTGTCGTGTTGCGGCCCCCCGATAAAAGTAGTTTGCGTTGTCTCAGGTGTGAAAAAGAACAATAATTCCCATAATTATTGTGGATCCACATTTCACATTTAATTCTTATAATTGGCATTTTCTTCTCCCTGAAAGACCAGGATCGTAGACGTCGGTGTAGCAATATACCGTCGTGAGTCTGCACGGGGTGTTTTATTGTGAAAATTCCCTGGATTCTCGACGCCGCTTCCGCGTCCGACTTCCTGTCCTGCTGATTCCATCAAAAATAGACTTTACGCTTGTATTTTTTTTTTTTTTTAGCAAAGTGTAGCGGAGAGGCGCCTCTTAAACACTTCGCTGTGCGTCTGATGGACTCACAAGCATCGTCTTGACCGCGTCAGAGCTGGAACGCAGAGTAGTCGGTATCAAACCATAAAGGTAAAATAATCCAGCACCTCTAAAACGCACTTTTATTATGTTACTATCTCGTACGTCTGCTCGTCGTAGCCTGACATTTACCGGGCAGTCGTCTCCGCCAGAAAGTTTCAAACTACTCTGTAACCAAGCAAAAATACGTCCTCCCGATCAGTGGATTGTCCTTTTGTGCCACTTCTGATCAAAATAAAAGTAGTGGGGATAGTTATCGGAGTTCCCGTTTCTGAGTCCCCGGTAATGTAAAGGGCTGATTTCTAAGCTAAGGAGTAGCTCAAACTCTCTCTGAATGGCTTCAGTATAATCCTCTGTCGTAAAGCCTTTAATTCTCCGCACCGACCGAGCCTCCAGATGCATCTTTGTGCTACATTTTGATTCGAGACAGCCGATTGCGAGCCCTAAATGTCAACCCCTCTTTTTTTTTTTCTTCTTCTTCGTCTTCTTCCTCCAGCAGTAAGCAGGGCTGGTGCTGAGCAGCATGTGGAAGTCTACTGTATGTGTTCGGTGGCTCAGCAATTTGTGCCGCCGCCGCATTTTCCACACTGACAAAACAAGGGAACGAGGCGAGGGGGTTGGCGGGGGGGGGGGATCTCAGCTGACATTTCCTGCGACTGCTTTATTGAGCCCGCTCGGAGTTACGGGATTTGTGACTCCACAAATACGGTGTGCTTTTACAGTGGGAAGAAAGAAAAAAAAAAAACACCTGCACACACAACTTGTTTAACGCGTCGAGGCGAGACGCCGGCTGGGTCATGCAACATTAGTCTCTGAGGGGAAAAAAATAAAAAAAATAAGGTGTGGCGGTGGGGGGGGGGGGTGGATGGATGGTGGGACGGACGGACGGATGGGCAGACAGGTGAAAGACTGGCCCAGAGGGGAAAACTCTCAAGAGACAAATTCACTTGTGTACAAGTGTGTGCGTGTGCGTGTGTGTGTGTGTGTGGGAGGGGGGGCTTATTTGCATGTCTGGGGGCCTGCTGGTGCCTTCGTATAAATGTAAATGCAAATGTTTGTGCAGGTTGCTCCAGTGTTTCCCACACCAAACGACACCAACGGGAAGAACATACGGACGTACTCGTAGAGCCGCAGTTACGTCCAGTGACTCATTTATTCATTTAGTTCCCGTGCTCCCCGTTTCATTTCAGCTCCTTGTGAGAGTCGCTCGTGCATTTGTCCCGTCACTGAAAGTGGCTCTAATTCCTCTGCGTCTGTGCTCTGCTGCCGGGTGGGGGTGGGGCCTCACAAACAGGAAGCGCAGCAGAGCGGGGGCGAGGACGCAGGTGAATGTTACTAGAGGTGATGAACTACACTCGTTACGTGACTGTGAACCAACAAAAAAAAAAGCACAACAAAAGCCCAAAGTTAAGCTGTCGATGAACAGACCTCGACCCCCAAGTGCCGAAACCACTTTTTAAACGCACCCTCCCTGTATGTACTGAAAGTAGCGGGGATGCTAATGGCTAATGCTAGCAAGCGTCCTCTGGATGTCGGGGGGGTGATGACGACCCATCCCGCCCTCCCAAGGCTGTCTGGCTCGAGGAGAAACACTGTGCTGTGCTGTGCGTGTGCGTGTGTGTGTGTGTGTGTGTGTGTGTGTGTGTGTGTGTGTGTGTGTGTGTGCGTGTGCGTGTGCGTGTTGTGCAGGTAACGTACCTCCCCAGGCACTGTTGGCGGTGGAGATGGAAGGATTGCTCTGCACAGCGGGGATGAAGGCCGGCTGAAGATCAAACAGGTCAGTGTTCAGGTTGGGCACACTGTGGGGAGGAGGAGGAGGAGAGAGAGAGGTGGTGAGGAAGAAGGAAAGCAGTAAGAGAAAGAGGAGGAGAGAGGACGAAAAAACAGAATAAGTTAAGGAGAAAGAGAATAGCGAGGAAGACAGAGGGAGACGGTGCATTAATATTTAATCAATCGGGCTTAAATAGCGAAAAGCCACCACTAAAAATGTTCGTTTGTCACGGATAAAGATTAATCCTCGCTCTCTGAAGGCCTGTAAAAACTTCCACAGAGCAATAAAACAGTTAGGAGCAGTAAATTCAGAGCGCGTTACAATGCGTGCACGTCGAGTCTCGAATTCTGCTCCGATTATCAAGAATAAATAGTCTTCCGACTATTCTGTTACAGCTGGAGTCCGTCGGGGATGCGATACAAAGGATTTGGCGTTATTGATCTGAAACAGCCCGCAGAGATTTTAAAACGCAAACTGAATTCATTCAGATCCAGTCGGACGTCTCTGGAACAGACCGAAAGCTGCTTTTCAGAACATGAACTATTTCTGCCGGACTTTCTTCATTCTAGGAGAGAACAATAAACACCTTATTGTTTAAGTGCATTTTTCATGCATATATACCATCAGTAAGAGGCTTTAGGGACGAATTCTGCAGCACGACAGACAAACACACACACACACACACACACACACACACACACACACACACACACACACACACACACACACACACACACACACACACACACACACACACACACACACACACACACAACGTCCTGCGACAGATGGCGTTTTATTGTGAAAGGTTCTCGCGGAAACACCTGATTCTGATCGGTTCGTCAAAAAGCGCAGCTGCGAAACACCGGACGGTTTTACATGCTGCAAGGGCTGATGGGAAGGAGAAGGAGCCGAGGAGGAGGGTCCGAGAGAGCGAAGCGGTAGCAGATAACAGATTTGATAATCGATCGTGAAGCTTCAGCGGATAATTGTCATACAAATAATTGCGAATGACGATGGAATTGTCTTTTTCTGTGCATTTTTTAGAGCACAAGTCTAATGATAGTTTGAAAACACACTTCATAATGAAGTGGAGTGATTTATCACCATTTGCACAAGGTGCAATGGCACCATTGTTCAGGTGTATATATATTGTGTATATGTGTTTTTAAGCTGTATTTATGTCCGTTTCTGTGTTTGTACATTGAGAGAGGAAGTTGCAACCGCAGTCAAAATACTTGTACGTGTAAATGTACCTGGCCGATAAAGCTGATTCTGATTTTAGGCTTTGTAAACAAAAACTGCACCAGGTAGATGTCATATAAATTATCCCAAGAAATCACTGCCTATTACAGGCACCAGAATCGTTGGGTGCAACGAGATGGTGTCATTAAAAAAAAAAACAGTCAAACCTCAAATGGTGCAAAACAACGCTAAAATATTGACGGAAATGTTTAATTTCCGTTAAGTTTCATCCAGCTGTTTTCATACAGATGTATCCAAATGATTTGAATGATTATGCAAAATGACTGCAGTCAGCTCAAATGATCACCATAAGGCAATTATGCAATAACTGTGAGGGGCCTAGTTGTAAGTACCATAGTCAAACTGCTGGACTGATTAAACATCGGTGCTGTCAGACATGCGGGAGAACTGACAAACCCATCTGAAACTGCGACTGTTATATATATGTGTGTGTGTGTGTGTGTGTGTGTGTGTGTGTGTGTGTGTGTGTGTGTGTGTGTGTGTGTGTGTGTGTGTGTGTGTGTGTGTGTGTGTGTGTGCGCGTGTGCTGCAGCATGACGTCGGATGGCGACCGCACAGGAGACGATTCTGGGGCGTCTTCTTCTTCGATAGAACGACGCATGTTTGTTTGGCTGCGTTGTAAACAAACACAGCAGCTGCTGTTCTGTCGCAGTTCTGACAAAGTGGCTGCCGAAGGGGTCCATCGACGCTCATTAATCAACCTCTCAAACAAAAGACGCAATTACTATCTAGAAAATTAAAACACTCAGCCAGTTGTCACTTATTAAAACGGTGGACGTCTGACTTTATGAGGAGTAAAAACATTTGGTGGTGTGTGTGTGTGTGTGTGTGTGTGTGTGTGTGTGTGTGTGTGTGTGTGTGTGTGTGTGTGTGTGTGTGTGTACCTGTTGGCAGACAGCGTGGAGCTGAACAACTCCGGGGTGTGTGTGATGTGGTTGTTGTTGGCGCTGCCTATTGACTGGCTGCTGGGGGAGGCAGAGGGCGGAGTCTGCATGCTGATCTCTTTCAGGCGCTGGTCCTGGAGTGGACACACACACACACACACACACACACACACACACACACACACACACACACACACACACACACACACACACACGCACACACAAGTGTAAGAAAAACAGCACAATGTGATCAGGAAGACGGCTTTTAAACAGTCACTTCCCATTAAAATGAACAAGAGGTTGTTTTTTTTCCTTTTCTTTTTCCAGCAAGCACAAATCCTGGAAAGCGACACTTTACGTACGTACAGACTTCAAGGAGGAAACCAACACCCCAAACCCCGAGCTGTCCGGTAACTTCATATTAAAGAGTCCCTTTGAGTCACGTTTTCTCAAGTCATGATGAGTAAAGAGACACAAAGGAGAAAGTTACATGTCTTCGCTTTGGTGCTCGTCAAGTCAGTTCTTGGCTTTCGATGTGAGACTCGAAGCCAGGCCCGCACCCAACTGAATTTCCACAGTAACTTTATTGCTTGTTTTCGGCTGCCAAGGTTGCCTAGCGGTGTGGGATTCAGCACACACAACAATGTAATGATAGGTTATTAGTTTTAGGTACTGTAAAACTAATGAGAATGGCTTACAGTGAGTTTCTTCCTTTTTTTTTTTTTCTTGTTGTGATGCTAAAAACACCTCAAACAGTATTTGAGTGTGTCCTGCAGGTGCTGCAGAAACGCCGACTGTTGTTCTCTCCGGTGACAGATACACAAACATCAGCAAAGTCCGGCCACTGCTACAACTAAACTGAAATACAGTGAAAACAAAACGGCAACGGGGGTTTGATTTTTTTTTCATTGTGTGTTGCTGATCTCAGCACATGTAAACAGCTGGGGTATGTTAACTTATTCAAAACTTTATGGTGCATGTGTCTCCCCCCCCCCCCCTCCCCCCCATACTAAATTACTGTAACAAATTTCAAGAAATTCCTGAACTATCACGTTCGCCAATGTGATGGGACAGTGATCTTGACCTTTGACGACCAAAATTGTATCATTTCATCGTTGGTACCGAATGAATGCTTCTGCCAAGTTGCAAAGAAATTCCTTGAAAGCGCTCTTGAGCTATTGCATTCACGAGAAGGGGACAGGCGCATAAGAGAGACATGAGGTCACCTGACCTTGAACCTTTGACCTCTAAACATTTCATCCCTGAGGCCGAGTGAACAATTGCGTCACATTTGAAGAGATTCCATCCAGGTGTTCCTGAGATACCACGTTCACGTGAATGTGTACAATTGAGGTCACGGTGACCTTGACCGTTGACCTTTCACCCCGCCCCCAAAATCGACACAGTTCGTCCGTAGCATCGAGTGAATGTTTTTGCAGAGTTTGAAGAAATTCCCTCATTTTTTAGATATCTTTTTCACAAGAACCGAGCGAACAGACAAACATAATGCCTCCAGGCATGAAGATGTGAAATGATCAGACTGTGGAATCGTTTGTTTAATATATCAGACGATAGGGTCAATTAAAAAGGTTTTTCTCTGGAGTTTAAACCGCAGTTTTATGCTGATTTTGAGGAAGTTGAATTACAGTACATGTATAGCAATAATTCATCATGCAATATTAACACGAGAAAGAATATCGCAAGAACGTTACTTGATAGATTTGAAGAAAAATGGTCGAGGGATATCTCTATATTCAAATCAGGGAGAAATTTGGCTCCGAACCTGAGCGTTAAAGCAAATCTATCAAGAAACCAAAGATCCTTAGTTGCACAGCTGAGAACAGGAAACCTCTCTTTGGCATTTGAAGTTGGCAGACTTAAAAATATCCAAGAGGACGACAGGCTGAATGAATTATGTGATTTAGGAGACGTTGAGAATGAATCTGTCTTGTCAATATTATTATTAATATTATTTGGTTTCAACGTCATGAAGGTCTATTTGTTGAGAAGTTCTTGAAATCGAAAGCTTGGTTTTCACTATGGTTCTTTTCTACCCACCAAAGAGAATTGACAGGGGAGTCGTATTAGGGCCTCGCGTGATGTGAAGCCCTAATACGACTCCCCCGTCAATTCTCTTTCATCCTGCTGATGTTCCCATGACGACTGCTAGTTAAACGAACATTTTCACATTCTCGGGTGAGAAATCCACCTGGTTAGCAGAGTAACAAAAAAACACACACCAGAGGTTATACTAACTTGCTGATCCAAGATCATCACCACCGCAGCAATTTGAAGGTGTTCCCGTATTTTTAAAAAAAAGAGAAAAAAAAAGGACTTTTTTTTAAATCTCCCCACCTCCTGCAAACTTTCATTTCTTGCATGAATTTGAATGTTTTGCTTCAGGTTCAGTTCACTTCACGCTGGTAACAGCAGGGACATCTGACTGTCAGCCCTTTCGTTTTCTTCTGGAGCTCCGCATGCTCCTATGTGACATATTTTCGCAATCCACATGCAGTTTATCGAACTGTTTTTGTATCCTCCCATAACATCACATTTTTCTTTCCGCTTTAATCATTCTTGCTGTTTTTTATTGCTTATTTCTCTTCTGCTCATATTTCCATCTGCCAAATATTTTCCATAAAATCTTATTATTTGCTGCGAGAGTGACCTCATACCTCCACAGGGATCAATACATTTGTGTCTTATCATGTGGGAATATGCTGTCGGGGTAAAAAAAAACAACAACAACAACAACAACAAAAAAACACTTTCAGAACATGAACTGTTTCTTAGACAAGTGAAGCAATTCACTGCGAGAAAAGTGCCGATTATTATTACGTACGGAGTGTGGAGGGGAAAAAAAGGGAACGCAGCTTTATTTTTTGTCCGTCATATTTACAGAAGTGTTTATAATTCTCTTCCGAACTTTAAGTATGGAAATGTTCCAATTCACTTTACAACCTCGTCCACCTTTGAAGGATTTTGGACTTTTGAGCGTATTAATAAACGGCGTCTCCCGCTGCAGCGGCATCGGCCAGGGCAGAGTCTTCTTCATTTATATTCCGTCAGCGTAGCGAAGAACAAATGGGAACTGCTGTTATTGTTTGGGCTATGGCCCCAACTGGACAGTAGCTGAGTGTGTAAGTGTTTTTCTTATGTGTGTGTGTGTGTGTGTGTGATCTCGAGCCCATATGGACACCAGAGAGCGCAGACAGCTGGACTGGAGTATTTGCACGACCCCTGCTAACCCCGGCTCTCTCTCTCTCCTTCTTACTCTGTTATGTTCTCACTCGCGCTGTATCTCGCCTCTCCTCTCTAACTAAACCCAAAGGTAATCAGTGGACCTCGGTAGGAAACAGGGCAACCAAGGGCACCGAGTAAACAGCTCGCTAAAAATCCAATCAAACGCGCGCGCGCCCCGAACACACGCCGGCGAAACGCGTACGCCGCCTAATCTGCCGGGATGTACACACGCTTCATATACACACCGAGCTCGACAAAGCTCACAGAGATACCGGCAACGCGACCAGACCCACTCTATCTTCTCTGCCAGGATGTAAGCATGCTTAACATGCAGGCAGGCAGACAGACAGACAGACATCACACACATCACACACACACTCGCGCTGAGCCGCCGTGTGTGCGTGTGCCCGCGTTGTAGCTTCACTGCTCTTACTCAATTACAGTGTGCTGTTCGGCAGGACTCCCAGGCCCGGAGCAAGAAATGTCAACACACCAGCGAGACTCTTGACCTTTATCCCCAACCGGAGTTCAGAATTTGGCCGAAAACAGCAAAGTTGCCGGACATGTCTATCAGCAGCTTTCGCAGTCGGCCGGGATTCGACGGCAAAAGCTAATTCCAGCACTTTATATATGTTTTTGTGCCAGTTGTGAGAGCTGCATTGAGTAGCTGCAGTCGATTTGCCGTTTGTTCTCGGCCTGTCAGCAGAGGGATGTCATGGTCTTAAATTGAGGGCTGGTTAGACTCGCCATTTTGAGGCAGATTTTTGTGACGCGACTCTTTACAACAGAACTCATCCTCCTGCACGCACACACTACTGCTGTTCTAATCAAATCTGCTGTAATTGAATTAACTTCTTTGCCTTTACCTAATAAGAAGATTGAATTAAGAGGGGCAATCGAAAAGTTACAAGACTGTTCCTGTTGTTCGCGGGGAAGCTACAACCTTCATGAGTAATTATTCCAAGTTACGCCTCTTGATCAACATCAGCACCTGAGTTATAGACATCTATTTGACCACATGTGCGTGCTAAATCTTGCAAGTGAGTATAGTCGGGAGCTCCGATTGTGTTGTTGTCATTTTGGAGAACCCAGGTTACGATCTTAGCACAGTTTAGGTGGTTTGCAGCGAGTGTTTTCCTTCAGATTCGGTGCTGAAAGTCTGACAACCAGCTAAAAAAAAAAGGCTAACAAACGGCAAATTTTGCTAAAAAAAACAAAAACAAACAAAAAATAGCTAAACAAAGAGCTAATAGCCCTAAAAATCAGCTAATTTTGATCAAAAACAACTACACTCAAGGTAACAAACAGTTAACAGTGATACAATCAGCTAACAACTGGCTAATTTTGCTAAAAAAACCAACAACAGATAAACCCAAGTTAACAAACAGCTAATAGCGCTAACAACCCTCAGACGCCTCAGAAGGTCCCAGTAGAACTCGGCGTTGACAGTCTGACTCCAGGGGGAGCGAATTCACGGTGACACCACCCCGCCGACGTCAAAGAAAACCCACCTGGCTTCCTCCGGACCCGATGCACCTTCTGCCGTCTTGGACAGCGACGTTCTGCCCCTCTTGAAACATTAAAGTCACTCAAAGCACCTCAGCTGTTCTCTGCTCAAGTGCATTATAAAATCACAAAGGCATTAATACCAGTGGACACGGAAATGTAGATTTCCTCTGCTCCGTGCGCATCACTGCGTAGTTTCACAACTTTTTGATCAACCCTTGTATATCCAGACTTTATAAAGTGTTTGAGTTATGCATTTGTGACTAGAATTATGACCAAAACCTGAATATTGGTGATCCGGTCTGGCTTCCTTAAGTTCTCAATGTCATGAGTAACAAAAGAAAAGAACTAAACTAAAAAAAATAGAGCAAATATAAAAATAACTGCAAGATGCTCCATCGAACAACTGTCATAAAATACTTTTTATGGACCCGATGCAAACAAGAAAGTTGACCTTGGTTTTCAGTGTGTGCTCACAAACAAAACAGTGCAAACAAAAAAAAGAAGACATACAGCACAAATATTTACAGACACATGCAAATAAATAGATAAAAAGTTAACAAGGACAAACAATGAAGTAGTAGAAGAAAACTTTCAATACTTGAAATTATCTTTTTTTTTATCATCTACAATATTAGATTTTGAGACCCTATTAAGACCTGGCATTAAGATGTGATGTGCTCTATATTTAGATATCATAAAAGGCTGAAGTAAAATATATGTTCAAGGGGATGGGTTCATGCATTTAAGGCTGTTTATAGGCCTTCGGAAATACTTCTGTGTCTCCAGAGGAAGCTGCAGGAAATCTGAAAAACTGTCTAAAGTGATGTCACTTGAAAAAGCCACCAGGAAAAGCAGACAGCGGCGACTACTTGACCTGCTCCTGCTGCTGCTGCTGCTGCTGCTGCTGCCGCCGCTCCGAGTCTGACCCCCTGACTCACAAGTGATTCTGCCTAAAAGTATAAAAACGTGCTACCTTGAGAGCCTGGAGTCTGGCCTGCTCCTCCTCCAAAGCCTGCTGCTTCTCCTTCTCGTCCATACGGCTGAAGGACATGCCGGTTGAGGAGAGAGACGAGACGGCGCTCGACAGGGTAGATGCTCTGCAGCGCGGGAGACATGGGGGAGGAAGTAGAGCAGATGTTCATCTGTGTGTCGTTTTGGGGAAGAACTGAAATACTTGCTAGACTTTGAAAAGAGAGATTTTTTATTTATTTATTTTTTTAACTGTGTTTTGGGTGTCAAGCGTTTCAAGAACAAAAAAAAAAAAACCTGACGCAACCGACAGGCAATTAAAGAGTTCTACCTGGTGTCTGCATTCAGCTCCTTGGTCTTCTTGCCCTCCAGAGAGGCCAGGTGCTGCTCCAAAGCCTCCAGGAGGCTGCTGGGAGCCTGCGACAGAAATGAGCATGAGAAAAGCCACACACAAAAAAAAAAAAAAAAAAAGAAGAAAAAAGAAATTCAGTAATCCGCACAACTTTTTTTGAAAAATATTTTCTGTTTCTCTAATATGCACAAAAAGCCGCCTACACATACAGTTAACACAGACGTACGCACGCACGCGTACACAAACAAAGCACCTAGAGTTAGTTGGTCTCACAGGAAGGTAACAGAGTGCATCAGGCTCCAAGAATAGCCATGGCAACATGCAGCAAACACTCACACTGTTAGCAGGAGACTCAAAGGAGAGAGAGAGAGAACAAAGGAGGAGGTTGAAAAACAAAGAGCAAGGAAAAAGGTGGAGAGCGGAGGAGAGGTTGCGCGCTTTCTTCTACTAACTTTACGCTGGCAGAGGGCGATCATTTCGAGGCAGTTTCTTCCCTTCGCCATGTTTGTCTTGTTGTCGGGTTTATCTCGGGGCGCCCCTCGCAACCGGGAGGCCCCGTCGCACTTTAACAATGAGGACCGGGATGCCCTCTTTACCTCTGACAGCACGACTCGGCTGCATTTGTTGCACTTGGGGGATTGAGATTACACTCTTTATCATTTATCCTTGTACGAGAACGGGAAGAGCGAGGCCAAGAGGGTCTAAAAGGTGTTTTGTAGTAGTACGGCAGCTGTTCTGGAGTTAGTGAGCAGGTTACTTCGGGGATTGTTGCTATGCTACTAGAGATAAAACAAATCCAAGTTAAGCTCCAATTCATCACGTTGAACGACCACAAACTGGATATAAAAGTGTTCGTAGCTTCCAGGTCGGAAACATGAGACCAATGCAGAAGCGCCTTAAGGTGCAATACCACCGAGTGCCACTAGAGGTCGGCTCCAAAAAGCCTCCGGCTCCATAGACTCCCATTCAACTTCTCTCATCAAATTTAAAGTCAATAAAATTCATAAAGGAGTTGTTTTTTTTGGTGGCTCATCTAAAAATAATCCCATCATTAATTTGAAAATAAGCTTCAAGAAGCCGTGTTACTTTTTTTTTCAGAGGGGGTCTGTTTGATTGACAGGCCTGTGGTGCAGTCAGGTTACGGCTGTCAGTGGGCGGGACTTTGTATCGGCAGGTTTCCAATCGGATCGAGTCAAAATACCCCCCCCCCCCCAAATATGGTCACTTCCTGCTCCAAAGCACTCCGAACTAGCAAAGATGGCGCCGGCCAAAATCCGAACTCGAGGGCTTCACGACGTCCGTTCACGAACCGACGGATGACATCACTGTCGGTTGCCGCTTGTGCTTGTTAAGTACCTCATTAATGCTCCAAACACCAGAGGAAACAAGAGGGCAGAAGCGAGCCAGACAGCCGCATTAAGTGTACAACTTCTTCACATCTACAAGTTTAACACACAGGAGAAAGAAAATAGTTCAATACTCTTTTGGCTGAGGAGAGAGGAAGAGGAGGAAGGAGGAGGGGGGGGGGGGGCGATTCTTCCACTGTGAAAATATGACAACGTCATGTCTGTCTCTCCATCCGCAAGAATGCAACGTGCGCCGTCAGTGAGGCTGCAGACATGCACACAAGAAAACGCACGCGCGCGCACACACACACACACACACACATCTGGGAGGCGTTTTTGGCTTCTGAGTCCGCGGCTTGCCAGACACTGGGTTGATGCCAAACTGTTGCCCTGGTTGTTAAAGAAACAGCATCTCGCAGAAAGAGAAAGAGGCCATGTTTGACTGCCAGCCGGTTTAAATAGGTGAAAAACAAGACCTGGTGTATGCCTGGTCAATATTAGCTCTGACATGCACACACTCACACTCTCACACACTCACACTCACACACACACACACACACACACACACACACACACACACACACACACACACACACACACACACACACACACTCACTCACACACTCAGCAGGGTGTCTGTTGACTGTCTTCCTTTGTCACACATTGTACTTCTAATGTCGAGATACTTGATTGATCTAACTTTGGAAGGCAGGAAGGCAAAAGAAAAAGCATCACAAAAACACAAAAAGGAAAAAAAAAAAGAAAAGGGAGAGAATCCCCTCTTTCTGCTCTCTCGTGTTTCCTTTCTTGACGGTGATTAAACGGTAGTGCTCGGGTCATTCACTATTAAAGCACCTCCGCCATGCATGTTGAGGCGATGATGTCGTGCATGACAAATACGAAATAAACAACATCTAGAGGAAGAAGGATGGAATTCAAATGAGCGAGTCGAAAACCGGGCGAAGAGATTCTTTCATGCAGATGAAGACGGAGGGGCGGAGGGGTGAAGCCTCATTTTCTATTCATGAGGTTTCATGGCCTTTTGCTTGTTCTGCCAGAGCTCCCTGTGTGTGTGTGTGTGTGTGTGTGTGTGTGTGTGTGTGTGTGTGTGTGTGTGTGTGTGTGTGTGTGTGTGTGTGTGTGTGTGTGTGTGTGTGTGTGTGTGTGTGTGTGTGTGTGCGTGTGTGTGTGTGTGCGTGCGTGAAAGCTACAAGCGAGCCACCTGAGGCCGGCACACACACACACTGTACCGAGTCGACAGCGGTGGAAAGAAGAAAGGAAGAACATGCCTTCGGGTGCTCGGCGTGTGTCCGTTTGCGCACGCACACACACACACACGCACACGCACACACACAAGCACATACTGGGAGCAGGTATGATGCTCATGCAAAAGGGGGGCGGGCGGGGGGTTAAGCAGGTTGGAGGGGGGTAAGCAGTACAGTATGCAACCCACCACCTACAATGTATGATCCTTTTGTTTTCTGCGACAGAGGAAGGGAGAAGAAAAAAAAAATAAAGGTCTATTTAACGACCACAGTTAACTGTGTGGCTTCACCGTGAGTTCAACACCCACACAGTCGATCCACATGCTGTTAGCTTGCAGCTTTACACTAACGATTTTTCAGTAATGCATGACCAAGGTCACGTTCCACCGAGGCCGTAAAATGTTCCCATTGTGCGTCTGAGCGTGGGGGGGACTTTTTTTTTTTTTTTTTTATCTTTCTTCAGGCAGAAAAGCATCCAAAAGTTGTCAACTATGTGACAAAGTAACTGTAGTTTCACAAACCGCGAGCCTCATTAGGGCCGCAGCGAAGGATTATTTTATTATAGATAAATCTGTCAGTAAGGGAGGGGGCAATCGAAAAACGTTCCTCCCTCCTGATTCCAATACCTGAATGAATAAACACTGAGTTCATACTAAGAGTCATAGTCCTGATATTTCAACTCTCTTTGGCAGTAAATAAATTTGGCTGCCGACTGTGGCTGCGTAGCGGGGACAACGACACCGACCAAGAAACTAGATTACATTCGGATCAATCACATAATGAGACGTGTAATGTAATAAGTAAGTACTGCGGCACTCTGAAAACAGACTTATTACTTTGATCAGTTATTCTATGAAATACCCCCCTCCAAAAAAAAAAAAAAAACTTTAAAAAAAGACTAAAAGTCAAAAACCATGCTCGCCGATTTGTGCAGCACAGAAGTGCCGTTGGCATGCTAACATGCTAAGGTTTTGGTATATTGTTAATCATCTTAATCCTATTAGATAATTAGCAATGAACACAAAGTACAGTTATTGGATATGTTGTACACGTTTCATAACCTGTATATTGGATTTACGAAAATTTTGACCCCACGATGGGGCTACGCAAGTTAAGATATCGCGTTGATTACAATTCAATCCTGGAGGGATCATGAATGTTTCCACCAAATTTCATTCCAATCCAACCGATAATTGCTGAGACGAACAGACCTGAAAGACAAGATCCATGCTACTAGCTTCGCTTAAAATCAAAATTTCCTAGACCTTAAGGTGGTGTCGTTAAACGGCCTGTTTTAAACAATCACTTGTCCAACAACAACTGAATTTTAGCTTACAGTGATATGAATTGAAGTTGAGCATTGTATCGTCACTTTTTAGAAGCTGGAACCAGCAAACATTTGCATTTCTGCTGTAAAAAAATAATTTTAACGAGCAAAAAACATTTGCTGATCAATCAATTGTTTGTGTCACAAAATAATGAATGGGACTATTTATAGATAACCAAATAAAGGTTTGCGCTATCATTCAATAAAAAAATTTGAATTGTGAGGATTTTTTGGGGCTTTTTTTCCTGTTTTATATCAGTGGAAACTTTATATCTTTGAGATTTGAACTGTTGGTCCAACAAAACAAAACATGTAAAGACAACACCAACGGCAGTATTGCACATCAATTAATTAAGACACCCAACAGACAAATTGATAATGAACAATCGTTAGTCGCTGCCCTGTTGCTGATTCGTTTCGGTCCACTGAACCCAAAGACACGGCTTCTATTTTTCATTTAGAAACAAACAAATTCACAAATAACAGAATTAAACTGAAAATTGAAATGTCTGTTTATCTTAAGATTTATTTTTCCCCCAGTGCGAAACTGTGAACCTGCCCAACATAGAAAATCTACAACATCTTTGAGGTCCACCCATAAACCATGAGGAGGATAAAAAAAGAAAAACAGGCTTCAAGCAATTTCACTGAATTCAAAATTAGATTAAAAGGAAACGTTCTCCTTAACAATTAAAAAGAGAAATCATGAAGTCTATCCCCTTGCAGTGTTTTTCAAGCCCTTTGTTGTTGCAATTATCCTTATTTTCGTCGACTCAAGGTCTAAAGTTTATTGTTCGCCTTTGCTGGGGGTTTTCAGAAGAACAACATGATGGAACCCGCATCGGGCCTGCTGATGGCGCAGCGTTTAAAAGCCCGGCAACTTCACGCACCTGTTGTTGAATCTACAATGAGCGTTTTGTGAAAGTGAAAGCAGGAAAGAAAAAAGAAAAGAAAAAATCAATCAAACCAGAGGAGAGTTGCCTAGATTCAAAGACCAGGTTAGACGAGATGGTTTTAGGAAAGAAGAACGAGTGAACGGGAAAGAATGAGTGGACGGTTTTGGTAAGGGGGGGGGGGGGAGCACAGGTATACGCAGGGGGGGGGGGGGGGGTTAAGGTGTGAGTTGACGGATGAGGGCGTAGACGGAGCAATGAAAGCACTTGTACTCCTGAAGGAAAAGGCCTGAAAGAAGGATAAGATCAGTAGAGAAAGAGGTGGAAGGTGAGATGTACACTGACCTGTGAGAGATCTGGGATGTCACCCTGATCTATTCCAACTTGCTGTCGTCAAAAACAAACAAATCAACAAAATAAAAAATAAAAAATTTAAAGAGGGGGGAGGGAGGGGGAGAAAGATAGGTGGGATAAAATGGAGGAAAAAAAAAATAGAAGAGCAGGAAAAATAAAAAAAGATGAGAAAAGAACAAAAAATAAAACGGGAGTCATTACTTCATGCAGCGGCAGCGTCAACATAAACGACAACAGAAATAAACAGGAAAAAGTTTTTCGACATATGGGATTGGTCGGGCGGACCGACCAATCCCCACAGTGAGTGACGATGATGACTGCACAGTGATAAATGTGTCGGACCAATGAGGGAGAGAAGGCGTGAAGGGATGGGCGTGATGACGCTGAACACATTGATAAAAGGACGGTTTACTCGTCACCAAAAGAAAAACAAAAAACATCTCCAAAAGACTAACGACTCGGACAGAGAACATCTGTGGGGACACGTTGACTTCTCAGGACACAGATAAACAACATTAGAGCCTAAACTATTTTCATTATCGGCGACATAAGCGTGTTCTCTCGTAAACAGTTGTCATAAACTTCTTTATCATCAGAATTTTATCAGAAAATAGGAGGTTGATAAAAGTGAGCTGCTTCTCCTGTGGAGATGCTTCTCTCGACTCTGCTGTGTTTTTTTTTTGTTGTTGTTTGTGGTTGTCTGAATATTCTTTGAGCTGTTATAAATCAGATAATTACCAAACAAAATATCAGGGACACTATTTTTTTTCTTTGGACAGACCAGGTGAATCCAGTTCAACGGATTTCAGTGATTAAACTTCAGACACTGAACGAAAGTGATTGAAATAGCAACAACAGGCTCTTTTTCGCGACAAACATTTTGACACGTCACAATAAAACAACACTAACTGACAGTTTATTTAACTGTTAACGTGTTTCCTCAATTTTATGGTTCACTGGGACACTTGAATGGAGTTACAGTCGTAACTCCAGTGTTTTTTCGACTACGAGTCAAAATGTTTGCTGTGGAAAAGTCCTGGTGCTCCAATATAGAGCCACCCTGTCATACAAACTTGTATCACCAATATCTGCTCCAAAATAACTCCTCAATGAGGGTTTGTTTTCATTATATCGGCTGCTTTTCATGGAGCTAAGGTGTATTTATAGTCATATTTCTGGTGCCTTTTGAGGCTAATATTACAATTTGTTTACAATCTGTTGCTATTTCTTCATCTATTGAAACAATGTGATATATGCACAGGTCACATCATCTATTCTTTTTGATTTAAGTCTTTTTTTTCTTTTTTTTATCAATATAGAAATGGCATTGTGGGCGGAAAAGGAAGTATGGATGTGATATTTTCAAGGTCCCATAATGTCTTCTTGAATTATACTTTGATTATTTTAACAGAGAAGGCTGGTTAATCAAAACTTACATTAATGCGCATGATAAATTAAACTTAAGAGGCCACGAGTAGCAGACCCTGAGCACCACTGTTCAAGATGAAGCAAAAATCTACTGAGAAACCGGTATAATTTATGGATATATTGTTTGCTATATGTCTCATTATACTGTGTGTGTGTACCAACAGCACATGCTGCGAGTTTCTTTTTTTATCCTATCTATTAAACAGAGAGAAACGCTTCCACCACGTCCAGGGAGCTCCTGAAAGCCTAATGAGATAAGACCGAGGAATTTGATCGTGACCATTGTTTTATGTACATTAAATGCGGAGAACGTGAAGTAACGTGAGCCGAGCATCCCTGTTTCAAGTCTGCTGAAACAACGGAGGGGAAGGAGCGAGGAGGAAACGGGAGGAGAGGGAGAAAAGAGGGATGATGTGCGGGCGCCGGGCGAAGGGGAGCCCCACGAGTATCCGTCTTTGTCACCGCGCAGAGGGACGAGCAAGGGAGAAGAAAGGATTAGATGGAGGAGTGTGGGGAGCAGAGGGAGAGCGAGCTAACGGAGCGCCTAACCACATCCTCCATCTTAAGGTTATTTTGGGTCTGTATATATATATATGTATATATATACATATATATATATACACACACATGTGTATGTCTGTGTATGGGTGTCTGTGCAGCATATGTGGGGCAGTGAGTGTAAGTCAGGTGTTTAAATGTAGTACAATGTGCAAACCTACGGCAGTCACTTATTAACATGTATTATTTATGCATAAATATTGTGTGTACGTGTTGAAGAGATGTGATCGGCTCCAGAAAGAGAGAAGAAATTCTGAAGTTAAGGGGGAAATTTCAACAGGAGTTGCTCTTCCAAAAGAAATTCTAGGGGGTTAAATTTGACCCCCAAAAAAATACCCTAAATAAAAAAAATAAAAAGTATATTCCTGACGTGTGTGTATTTATGCAAATATGTAGGTGTGTGTGCGTACCTCGGCCACTTTGAGGAACTCCGACAGCTTCGTCATCCTGTAAAGAAATTTCTTGTAGATGTCCAGCGCATCTTTACACTGGTTCTTCTTCATGTCAAAGTATTTCTCTACAGGAGAGAGAGGAGAGTTTCGGAGGACAGGAAAAACAACACAACAACAAAGATTTAAATGAAGGAGAGGAAAGAAGGGTTAAACAGTCCCTCCAGGAAATCGCGATGGCAATAATTAACGCAAATTCTAGCAAAAAATGTTTTAAATCCGAAAGAAGTCGCTCATGTTTTCATCACCACAACAAACTGTGTGCAGCGGAGGAAACCGCAACGAGCTGAGAAACTGGAAGGAAGTGAGTTTGTGGGAAATGTGGTCTTCACAATAAAATGAAATGCTTGACATCAAAGGAAGCGATTGCAACAAATTAACATGAATTAAACATGTAAAGCTGGTATTTTGACAGCTGGTGCAGTCGTTGTATTCATAGACTATCTGTTCTGTAAAGCTGCGTCACTTTATGATTTTTTTAAATTTTTAAAAAAATTTTTTACTTTTAGCCCCATTGCTAACCCTAACCCCAAGTTCAATAAATAATTAAAACTAAAATACTTCTGTGATGTGCAGCATGAATATTATTAAAGGAAGTGATTACATATTTATTACTTTATCTGTTAGTTCTTAAAATTTAAAAAAAAAAAATAATATATATATATTATTTCCGCAACAATTTCTGCAATATTCATCGCAATTTTTGAAAAAGAGTCGCCACAAAAAAAAAAATTCAACATTTTTGATCGCAACAATCACCAAAAAACTCTACGACATCCTAGAGGTGGCGGTTAAATGAAGGGAAAAAGAGGCAGGAACAATTAGAACATGATCGTGCGGAGACAAACAGCAGCACTCGGCAGCTACATGACAGCCTGTCAAAACCCACTCTGCTGCCGTGACAACCACACTGTGCGCACATATGTGTGTGTGTGTGTGTGTGCTGCGAGTTGTGTTTATTTATCTGCCAGACGTTGCACAAACTGAAGCTGTACTTCCACCTCATCATTTCTGACACGTCTCGGGGTGAGTGCATCGATTGTGTTACGTAACAGTGTGTGTGTGTGTGTGTGTGTGTGTGTGTGTGTGTGTGTGTGTGTGTGTGTGTGTGTGTGTGTGTGTGTGTGTGTGTGTGTGTGTGTGTGTGTGTGTGTGTGTGTGTGTGTGTGTGTTTGTGTGTGTGTGTGTGTGTGTGTGTGTGTGTGTGTGTGTGTTACCCAGTAGGTTGATGACCCCTTCGTTGTAAGCAGCAAACAGCCTGATGGAGTCTTTAAAGAGCAGCATGAAGGCTGAGTTGATCACTCCGTTGGTCAGCTCGTTCGGGTTGGCCTGTAGACGGGAGAGCGAGAAGGTAAAGGACACATCTGCAAAATCAAACATCTCTTTTCAAATATCTGCAAACATCTTCTTTTTTTTTTTTTCTAAATACCGGCAGCGAACGCATCACCACACGGCGAGCGAATGTCTCTTTAGTTTTAGGTGGGAAAAAACATCACATCCAAATAACACAGGCAGACAGACGGAGTCGCAGCCGACACACACACACACACACACACACACACACACACACACACACACACACACACACACACACACACACACACACACACACACACACACACACACACACACACACACACACACACACACCAATGAGAAACTTCCATCACCATCCATTTTTATCACTCTTTGAAGCTTGCTGGCACAAACCACAATGCACCCACCAATTTCAGCAACCCCCCACACCCTCACTTCTCCCCTCCACACACACACAGTCTCTCACTCTCACACACACACACACACACACACACACACACACACACACACACACACACACACACACACACACACACACACACACACACACACACAAATGTAGAATCTGTCACCATAATGTCCTTCTTACACTTTAAACTTTGCAAACTGTTGTTTCAATTTACATTTTGATTGGAAAGCGACTCCATCACAACTCTGGACAAGTGTGCACAATGACTGACACACACACACACATGACACACACACAAACGCGCGCACACACACTGAGTACCTGGAAATCCAGCAGAGCGTCCAGCTGGTTCTGGATAATGGGCAGCGTCTTGATCAGCTTCTCTGTGTTCATGGTACGCATCACGCCATCAATCCTGACAACACGCACACACACGCATACACACACACACACACACACACACACACACACACAGTTATAATGTGCACCATGCTGAGGAAAATTCGTATGCAAATTTTCATGCAAGTTAGGAAGAGTCACACAAAAACGTAATGAAGAGACGATGCGAACTAGGACAAAGTAGAGCGGTGTTTTGCATCCTAAAGCTTCCTCAGGAAGTCGTTGCAGATTGTTGAGGTGAAAAGCAAAACACAATGCTCCAAATAAATGAGACTCGTCTCATCAGGACAAGAACAACACAGATTCAGTGTCAGATTAAGTGGGTGGACTTTCTGAAATTGAAATGAGCTTACGAACACAACCTCCGCGAGGCTCCATCATCATCAGCTGATGCATTAAAATATCACATAGAATTTTCATACACTGCCATTAAAGGAATTGTTTTATAGTTTGAGAAATATGCTTAACCATACTATTGCTGAGAGTTAGATCAGAATATCAATACCACTGGCATGTCTGTATGGTAAATATGAAAGTACAGCTTAGCTGCCTGTTAGCTTAGCTTAGCATAAAGACTGGGAAAAAGGAGGAAAGCAGCCAGCTTGGCTGTCTATTGGTCAAAAAAAAAAATCTATCAGCACCTCTAAAGCTTATTAATTCACATATTGCGTTGTTTGTTTAATCCAACAAAAAATTGTTAGCAATATCAGCAGCTGCCTGCCAACACCATGATGAAGACTTGCCCTCCGGATTTATGCTAAGCTAACCAGAAGCTAGTTATAGCCCTTTGTTTACACAGTGTTTTCCTGAGTTTTCTGGGAGCTTAGGAGACGCTAGTTAAAAACTGTACATTTTGACATAATTTTGGCCCATTATCATTACAATATTTGTTTTTAAAAGACTCACAGTGTGCCACAAAAATTAATGACAACAAAACATTGGTAAACAAGGCTTCTATTGAATCAATTTCTATATTAGTCAGCATTCAAAGTAGATTTCGTCTGTTCATTTGGCGAACGTGCTGTGAGACAAAAACAAAACAAAAAAAAGTGTTATCCTGAGAGTCGAACCCCTGTTATATATATTTTCTCAGCGGGACGTCGCGTTTCTGTGTTTAACCCGGCTGACTACGGCGTTGTCGCTTTGCTTTTTCCGGCGATATTTCACACGTTCGGAGCCGCCGTCCAACTACGCAAACAACTTCTACATGAAGCAAACTATTTTCTGTGTTTTTGGGAAGGTTTTAACCCCCGGTGCTCGACTGTAAGAGACGTGCACACCGAACGAATCAGAGAGTTTGTGGAGAGAACAACAGGCTGTCTTGCGCTCTGACTGTAGTGTAACACCGTCTCTCCTTTTGGTGCGACGGGATGAGTATGAAATGATGAGTGAACTTGACATTTTGGGCGTGTGTGTGTGTGTGTGTGTGTGTGTGTGTGTGTGTGTGTGTGTGTGTGTGTGTGTGTGTGTGTGTGTGTGTGTGTGCGTGTCAACCCTTACCCCCTCTTCATCTTGGTGAAATCCACAGCCACCAGTCTGTAGGACATGGCCTTTTCATTCAGGTAGCGGCTGTACCGTCTGATGAAGGTCGACATGTCGTAACCTGGGAGGGAGAAGAATAGAGTCAGGAGGAAGGAAACAGATGGAGCGTGATGTACGAGAAGGCTACAAATGATCTATCGCATTTTTAGTACCGATTTAAATACTTTTCTAAAAACATTTTGGTTTTTCCGTGTCATTTCCTTCGAGGTGAAGCCATGACAGAGTGACTTATCACGACAGGGCTTTCGGAGACTGCGGTGTGAACGAGCGAGTTGTATTTACCTTGCAGAGCTCCCTTATCCAGGAAGTTGTTCAGGTTAAACAGAGTGTTTCTGGAGGCCAGGTACTGGATGAAACGCTGAGATGAAGGAGACAAAAGTGAAATATAAACACCTGCACGTATACAAAACGTTAGTGGCATTTATAACTTTGAAAGATGCATTTTCTTGTTCCAGTTTTCAACTGTTGTATTCTGGGATCCGATTTTTTTAAAATACGGGAACTAGTTCAAGTCTCTTTTAGGCCGTAACTCCACTTGTCATTGTCGATAATAGGTAATTAAAGGGAATACGACATTGTTGTTCCACCATTAAGACAGCAGCGAGGTCGGTCACAGTGCTGGATGGAAGTCTGTGTAAAGGGACCGCTGGCATGGACTGGGATGTTTTGATGAAGTGTGTGTGACCTGCCAGCACACATGAAATGTGTGTGACCTGCCAGCAGGGGGTTAAAAAAAAAAAATCGTAGTTTATTGTAAAAAAAAACAACAACACCAGTTTAACGAGGGTCTACTTTTCTGCGATATTCCAGGATCTCTGTTTAAAACAGACTTTGGAGAAAATATTTTTGCGGGTCAGCATGCTAAAATGTGTTCCCACACAAGCAGAGCTCGAGGCCAACGGATGCGTCAGGATGTATTTGGCCTTTAAACAAGTTTCAAGTTCAAATTTTGACCCGCTGATGACGCTAAATCCGTGATGAGTTACCAACATTTCAAGTATTCATCCTCTGAATATCATAAATGTCGAAAACAAACCATTGAGCTCATCTATCAAAGCAGACAGGTTGAGTGAAATTTCTTGGTGGAGGCAACGTGAAGAGGCAAAAGATCTCTAAAGACATCATCAGGGAACACGAACGTCTGTCCCATATTTCATGGAAATCTGGTGAACAGTCATTGAGATATTTCAGTGTAGATATAAATGGTGCGCAGGTGCCATGTTTAGAGTCATGCTGTAAAGCACGGATGATCTTATGTTAAACATTACTTCATTAACTAAAAGCATAAGCTCAAACACACACACATGCTCACAGTTCACAGCTGGTAACTTGTTTGTGCTAATGAGTCAACAGCTAACAGAGAAGAGCGACGTGATTCATCAGCGACATGAAGTCTCTCCATTAAAAATGCAGCACACAGCGATCTCTGCAATAACTCAAAACATTTGGTCTCTCAAGACGTTCCCACCGAACCGTGATGACGAATTAACAATGTTATGTTCCAAAAAAAAAAAAATTTAAAAAAAATCCCATCGTGTCCTGTCAGAGGCCGGAGGTCAGGAACCTCGGGAGCCGGTGGGGAACGGGTTTGTTATCCTGAGGCACTCAGCAGGGAGGAGGTTTTAACCCCTTGTCTCTCCGGTGCGACGCCCGCTACTTTGGATGGTTTAAACTCAGCTGCTCGCGTTACCTCCGGCTGTGCGGTCTGTGTTTAAAAATGAACTCTTTCTCCTCTTTTTTTTTTTTTTTTTTGTTCTTCTCCCTCGTCATTTGTGAAGACTCGTTACGAGTAGCTCGCACAGAACCGGCGAGGGAGGACAAACGGCAAGAGGGAAGCAGTCGAGAAAGAAAAAAAAAAAAAATTAATTAACCTTTGGGAAGTGGGAGAAGATTGGCAGCACAATATAATACATTATTACGTAATATCCGCCTGCAAATGTTAATGAGATCAAATCTCGAGCTAAAACTGCGGTCCAGAGAGTGATAAATGTCGGCGCGATCATTTCGAGACTTTTCGACATCCCGTGTTTGTATTTGAACACTTTTTTCCGCTGCCGCGTAACACAACGGGAACCCGATCCCTCCGTTCGCTCCCCGCCGGCTCCAAAACACTAGTCGCTTGTTCGTTTTGACAGATCTGATGCCACCGAGCAGGTGTTGGAAGCGTTTCACTTCCCATTTTCCCGGAGAGGTTTTGCTCAGCACGTCTGCTCTTTTTCTAGCTTTAACACGTCCTCGCTGTGCTCTCACACCGAGCACAACCTGTCTTTTACTGTCGGACGCTGGTCAGCATAAAGTTGTTTCTTTTTCCTGCTTGTTCGGGAGAGGTTTTTTTTTTTATTCTTTTTTTTTTACCTCGTTTGAGAGGACCTCGGTGTTCAGATATTAATGATGCGGAGAGCTTTACTTATTCACGTTCTCGAGCTCAAGAATTGTTCGGACCTTCGGGAGGACCGGAGACTCCGAGCAGGTGCCGGTAACTCATCCATAGTTCGGTCCAGCGGAGACGAGCACGCACATCCGAGTCAGCAACTAACATGGCGAGGTCAGTGAGGTGCAATCCAACTGAGGTGCGTCTACCCAAAGGTACGCAAGCGCAAAAACAAGGTGCGATGTTAAAACATAAAGTACTTAAAAAATAAAAAAAATAAAAAAACAGTGGGCCGAGTGGTATTTTGGACAGAATGTGGAAAAGATCCTGACAACATGGAACACAAACACACACTGGTGTCAGACGGTGCGAACTCAACCTCGAGCAGAATCCACTTCAAAACTGAACGGTTTTGAAGGTGTCCTTATGAGCGTTTGCAGGGAGTAAAAGCTGATTTGACAGTAGACGACGCTTCCAATATTGATCTTTCGGCAAAGAAGCTCCAACTTCTCAAACGTGGATGCTTCGCACACAGCTATGAGAAGACGTATGAAATCAGCACATGTTTTCATAACCAAATGTTCCTGAGTTATGGTGTTGAGTAATGGCCAGAACAAGTCAGAGCGAATGTTGACCTTTAGTATTTTGGATATAAAAATGTCACCACTTTGCTATTTTATCCGATGAAGTGAGGGTTTTGTCCGGATTAGCGCATGAATTCTTGAGTTATGGCCACAAACCTGGTTTGTCAGATCACAGCGACCTTTGACCCCCAAAATCAAGTCAGTTTGGACCTATCATTCAAGTATTTTAAAGGTGTGTCTTCTGAGGGATGGTTGTAAATATTAGTCATAAGATCCAACAGTATGCCGTTATTAACTTTCTCTACTTTATTTACTAAATTGCAGTTGTTTGTTTCACCACATAGTTCCTATGAGTAGTAAATACGATTGTGTTATTGTTTAATATGACCGAGCTTAAACCTTAAAGTAGAGAATAATGTTCAATTCTCCAGCTGCTACTCATTACCTCCACACACACACACCCCTGTTAATATCTTTGGCCTCCTTGTCTGCAGTCGGTCATGAACTTTTACAATTAAAGTATCCTCCTGACGGTTTCTATAATTATCTGCAGGTACAATGAATTTACTGCTTCTGTTACGTCCGGCTTTAAAGCTGAGGTCTCTTAGAATGACAGTCGTTTAAAGTAAATATGTCTGGAGTTTCTATATACTTTCAGTAAATATTGAATCCACTGTAGTCTTAACTGCAGTAAAAATCTCCAAGAAGTCAAACCAGCAGGCAGGCCAGAGACTTTGCTTGAGCTTTGGAATGGAAATATTTGAGATTTAACTGGGACTTTGTCCCGAACAACCAGACGTGAACTTGCATTTTGTCTCCTGTGAACGTTTCTGCAACCTCGTCTTCCTCACACGGCTGAGTAAGCGAGTGCAGTGGAATAAGTCTTGGCTATCGTCCATAGTTCTGGGAACTCGGGCCTCAGGCTTCCCAAAAGCATCTTAACGTTAAGGCCGTCTCTGTCCAACTGACTTAAAATGATCTGAGATTTGCCCGTTTGCCAATTCCCGATCTGGCAGGGAACCAGCCCTCAAAGGCTGGTTGGACCATCTAAGAATGTGTGTGTGTGTGTGTGTGTGTGTGTGTGTGTGTGTGTGTGTGTGTGTGTGTGTGTGTGTGTGTGTGTGTGTGTGTGTGTGTGTGTGTGTGTGTGTGTGTGTGTGTGTGTGAGCACAAATATGCTTGCGGGCATGTGTGTTGGATTCAGCTGCACTGACATTTCCAAGGCCTCTGGGACTGTTTAAAAAGGCATAAAAAGAATGTGATTTTGTTCTTGTTCCTCTGTGTGTGTGTGTGTGTGTGTGTGTGTGTGTGTGTGTGTGTGTGTGTGTGTGTGTGTGTGTGTGTGTGTGTGTGTGTGTGTGTGTGTGTGTGTGTGTGTGTGTGAGCGCGTGCGCACATTGTGGAGACGAAACTCGTATTCGCGCCGGCACACGTGGGGATTCAGCTTCCATCTGTGGGCCGAAAATGAGTCCCCAAAACGTTCTGGCGTTAACACAGCCGATGTTAGAGAGACCGTTTTGAGTCGCATTCAAAGTTGCGGCGGAGGTAAGGACAGGAGATGTAGGCATGGGGGAAGGTGAGGAAGCATCAAGTTAGATCATGATGAAAATCGGGAATTTATTCTTTTACTCCTCACAAAGTCTTGTCTTTTTGTTTAGTCTATATCTTCAAACACAAAATATTCAATCGACATTCATATAAAACGGCAAAATCCTCGCAAGAAGAAAAACTTTTTTTTTTTTTTTTTAAGTTCTGCCAGCAGCGGCAATGTAACAACAACACTATAATATCTCAGCGATTATGTAATGGCTTCGATGGCCGACACGTTTGGGCTCATGGTGAAATTGTCTTCATGACTACTGGAAGTGCCGTCGTGAAATTTGATACACGCCTTCGTCGGATCAGGATTTTTTTTTTTTTTTTTATTTGGTTCATGACTAAAAACGTGCAAAACCGATGACATTTTATTTCCCATCAGCCTCGGCTGTCAGTTGTGTTGAAAGGCAACAAGTAAATGTTAGCATGGTCGCATGCTAAGCAACGGTGGTGAACCCAGTACCTGCTATGAGTCCGTGTTAGCATTGTCGCTGTGAGCACGTTGCCATGGAGACGTTAGCATTTACCTCAAAGCGCCGCTGTGCCGAATTAGAGCCTCGCAGAGCCTCTTGCACGGCTGCAGACTCAATCTTGTTGCTTTTAAAAAAAAAAAAAAAATTGTTTTTAAAAAGCTGTCAAATTGTTGTTATTTTCTGGCAATCGAACAAACGGATTTGTCTTTTCAACGGAGCGGGAGTCAGCACAACGTCCACCGAAGTCTTCACAATGTGACAGACTAAGACGAGACACTGCAGTGGAGTGGGTTCATCGTTGTGACCGTAGGTGTAGCGGCAGAGAGGCGAGGAGAAGACGGTCGCAAGTAAACGGAGGAAAACGAAAGGAGAGACGGCAACAACAACAAAAATAAATAAAAAAAAGAGCTCCTAAACTTCACAAGCTCTCTTCCTCGGCCTCTTCTTGTGGCGCCGACCGCTCTTCTTCCTCATCAAAAGTCCATTTTGACGAGAGCCAGCGTTTCTCCCTCGGTGTCGCACACACACACACACACACACACACACACACACACACACACACACACACACACACACACACACACACACACACACACACACACACACACACACACACACACACACACACACACAGGGGAAGAGAGAGAGAGAGAGAGAGAGAGAGAGAGAGAGAGAGAGAGAGACACAAAACGCATGGATATAGTTAAAAAGGAGAAAAATCTATAAAAGGGGGCAGAAACGCTTGGCGCGAAGAAAAAAAAAAAAAAAAAAAAAAGAGACAGAGAGGGAGACTGAGAAACCCGCTGAGCCGCAGATTATTCAGCAAGGACGCTGCCAAGAAGAAGTTCTGAGCGGAGATTCAGATTTTTAGAGAAAAAGGGGACTAAGAATAGAGGGGAGTGAAAAGACGAGACAATGAGGAGATGTAGAGAGATTGGGTGGTATAGGAGGAGGAGGAGGAGGAGGAGGAGGAGGAGGTGGTGGTGAAGCGGCTCGGCTCGTCAAATAATTCATGTTAGCATATCGCAGAACAACCTCATGTATTATTGATACTTTCAGATCTCGGCTACCCCCCCCCCCCCCCCCCCCCCGCCTCTCCCAACCCCAACATAGCTATACAATAGAGCCACCAGCATCCAGCTCTCACCCAGCCTCTACCTCCCTCTCCCTCTGTAACCTCGCTTTCTCCACCTCGCGCTCAAAAGTGCACAAGTTGGTGGTTTCCGTAGTAACCAAACACCACGGCCTCAGCGCTGACCTGAAGTGGAGGCTGTTTCTTTGTTGTTGTTGTTTCGTTTTGTTTTTTATTTTGTAGACAGGTTATGTACAAAAGAAGCCAAGGCTGGAGCTCCGTGGGCTGTTGCAGAATTTCGACAGCGTATTAAAAAAAAAAAAATAAAAATAAAAAATCGGGAGCGTACATTATTTGACTGAAGATTAATGTCCAAACGTACCACAATGCCCAAACTATCGCAGACACACGTGGACGTGTACTGTTGGTCGGGAGTTGTTTTTCTTTTCTTGGTTTAGGCCCAACGGTCTCGAAGCCCTCAAAAGAGTTTCCAGTTGGATTAATTGCTTTAGATGGTCGTCGCTCTCATAGCAAAACGTCAATTAAGAATGCATTAAATACATATTTGCATTCCAGTTAGTACGACGGTTCATCAGACCACACAAAAAGGGGGAGAAAAAAAAAAGTGCATTTCTGCTGGCGGATTGGTAAACCCCGCTTTCCGCCCAAATGTTGAAATTCCAGAAACTTTGCAATAAAAACCAGAACGGTTGAATACAGCTTCCTTATCGAATAATAAGTGTCAGAATGCATCGAGATGAACAGCTGGTGGAGTCGATCTTTGTACACTACTGCAGCGCATGTTG
>NW_027210672.1:937500-985000 GCF_029030835.1 Brachyistius frenatus | reverse complement strand
ACTGTCCTGTCCTGAAGGAGGAGGAGGAGGAGGAGGAGGAGGAGGAGGAGGAGGAGGAGGAGGAGGAGAAGGAAGGATGATGGGTAGTATTTTTTAGTCGGCGGCATCATTTATTTTAGTTTGTTTTCAGAGCGCTGCCGTACTGGTTCCTGTGGTCTGGCGAGTCTTTAGGCTGCGACATTCCTCGAAGTCACAGTCGACCGAGCGAAAACAGACAAACTATGAGGGGCTATTAGAAATGGAAAATATTTAGCGTGATAGGTTAGGGGTGAAGGGGTTTGATGTTCTGCTGTGTTCAACAGGAAACGGTATTTATTCTTTATGAAACCATTGTTGACAGGAGAACATTGGTTGCCGGCCATCGCTGCAAAAACTCACTGATGCCGATTGGTTAAAAGATAGATAGAAACGCAACGAGTGAAAATCCGATGGAATGAATTTAGGTCTGGTAATACCGGGCTAGTTTCAGTTCCCTAAAACAGTTTTGGCAAATGCTGCCATGATTTTAAACTTACGTGCAACAATTCAGCCGCTGAGTATCAAGCTTACGTGTATTATGTCATACACAAAAAACATGGACAGTCCTGCGTGCGTTTATTATGTATACAAGCTATCGTGAGCTTAAGGGTTCATTCAGTTCATTTTCAGTGATTTGTTGTTGAAGTTCCACAAGTTTTAGAGAAGCCCCGCCTTAACAGTTAAAAAAAAAAAAAAAAGAAGAAGATATATAACTTAATGTATTTCTTTATTTTAGGATGTTGTTTCATAGCTGCTGTACTGTGAATAGTGCTTACAGCGGAGAAATCTAAACAAAGCATCACCGCAAAGTATCTTATTGCACCGAGAAAATACGGGGCACATGTTGTTCTTGGAGAGTCGGTTGCAAGAAATGCCGGGAAAGAAAAAAGAAATTCAGGTGGATCATGTGTCAAATACCCGTTTCAAGAAGTAGTTTTGACTTCTACGTGACCGCATTTCATCCTTTTTCTTCTTTTTTTTTTTCCTCAAACACTTTTGTGTCCCTGCTCATTTTCTCCCATGTCCTGGCTTTCTGTCCATCTCCCTGTATCCTTGTCGGGGTCTCCGGTGGTCAAAGCATCAAACGGTCCCCGGAGAGAGAGAGAGCCAGCAGACTCCCGGGAGGAAGAGCGAAAGGAACACAGCGGAGGGTTGGGAGAGGAGCGATGGAAAAAAACTGCTCTCTCGGCCATTGTTGGGAGTTTCCTGCTGGGTTGTTTGTGGCTAACACAGCGTCAGCCTATCGTACGAAGGCTCGGAGACAAAGGCCAGACGAGCAGGCGCAGCCAAGCGCTCATCAAATCCCTGCCTGTAGTAACTGTCAAGCTTTAAACTTCCATGTATTTATGAATCTATCCCAACACCCGGAGGTAAGAAGAGAGAAAAAAAAAACTCAAGTGAAAACTCCAAAATCCTGCGGTAGTTGTTTCTGCGAGACGGACTCTTTAAGTGGCTTTGTAGCAGCACAAAGAAATAAATAAAGTGAAACGGTTATCAAAGATATTGAGTGGCTCTCGATTGCTCGGCAGATTCAGGGTGTCATTGGGGAGGAAGCCAGGATTGCTTCTTGGCAGGGAGGTAGAAGAAGAAAAAACTGCAGGTGAAGAATTGAATGGGTATCAATACCTGCCCCACACACACACACACACACACACGCTGACAATGCGCCATTACTCCAATCACGATCCCGAACCCCTTCAACAAATATGGCAGCCGAGGCAAAGAAGAGATATTAAAACGTAATTCACCTGCTGTTTGCTCTGAATGGTAAATTCCCACATTTGATTTGAAAGCAGGAGCTAAATACATTACCGGGGGACGGCGGGATGAAAACGGGCCGCATTTAAAATGGGCTGTTTTTTTGGTTTTTTTTTTTTTTTTTTGCCGACATCCAGAACGACCTACAAAGAATACAACAGCAGACTAAATTTAAATGCGCCCGGGTATCACGGTCGTCTGATTTACATTCCGCCGTTGACCGCAGACTCGGAAATGTAGAGCGAGGAGAGGCCGACTGTTAGTCGTCGACACGCGCGACTTAAATCCAACCGAGAACTACACGTTTTATAGTTTTGGCCACGCGTGAATCTCGCGTACAGTATTTTGCCGTTTTGGATGTTACCGCTCGACTAAAATAGCACCAAAAAAAAACAACATTCATCCGTGTCCCGCATTGGCTCACTCAAAATAGTCCTGTTGTCCTCGGCAACCCTGAGATGGAAGTCGTTGAACGCGTGTTTTGTTTTTGTTTTGTTTCATTCCTTCCCTTTTTCTCCCCCACCCGCCCCCTTTTCTTGCCTCCTTGTTTCATTCCAGTCTTCCCACTTGGATTTTGTGCTTCTTTTCCTTCCCGCACGCCCGGTATTCTGCGTCGACACCTTGTTAACTTGGGACATTTTGACACGCACTCGGTTTATCCAGCAACAAGCATCGGAGGACGCGCGAGTCTCCTCGGGAGGCTAAAATACCGCCGCCGAAAACCCAGACGAATGAAATCATCTTGGGGTTTCAGCGCCTCTTTAAGGCAAGAGTGACCCGAGGAAAATGATAACATTTCACGGCGGAGCCTCCGTCACGTCGCGAGACGCTGACGGGCCAAATATCGAACATGTAAAGCGACACGCGTCGGCTTTTTGGACGGCCGCATCCGTCAGGACTTCATCGGCGGAAAAAAAATAGTTCGGCGCCGGGCCTCAGAATTCAATTCCACGACGAGCGGCACTTTTTCCACTCGCATCAAAAAGTCTCACGCGTCAGTCGTTTTTTGTTTTTGTTTTTGTTTTTTGTTTTTTTTACCGCCGGGAGCGTTCCTCAGCGAGGAGGCCGTCTTTAGGCGCGCCGGCTCAGCCGCGAGCGGTCGGCGCGTTGACGCGAGAGGGAACGTGCGGTCTGTTAAAGCCCCCGGTTCTGTGGCCTTCTAATTTTTACAGCCAGGTCGCTCTCGGCGCCGAAACGGTAATGGACGGGGGACGGCCGGCGGGGGAGCGGGGACACCTGGCCGCCGAGACCTGCGTCCAGCACCCTCCGCCCCCGGCGGGCCCGATGGATGCGGGCTGATGAGCGCACACTCCGGCTTCTGGCTCTACTACAGCGGCGCGTTGTCAAATCAAACGCTGCATTTTTGGATCTGCTTTAATGCTTTGTTGCACCAAACACTTTATTTATTTATTTTAAATCCACGGCTTTTATTTATCTTACCTAGTACAGACCGACCTTGTTTTTAATGCTGCTTAATTTCAGCTGCTGTGATACAAAAACATGCTCGTCGAGTTCAACATTTTGTTATCGTTCACATAAAAGAAGCTGATTCAGCAGGTTTGGATGCAGCTCAGCTATGTGAACAAATGTTACCAAACACGAGTAGCTCTCCAGACCCGCCGGATTACAGCCGATAAAAGAGTGGAAACAATAATAGAAAGCTACATTAATAGAATCCACAAAAAAAACAAAAAAAAATCCCAATAACTTCCCTGATCACAGAGATAGACACGGTGATTTGGGAGCTGCTGATTAGTTCTGAAGAGATCAGGAATATTAGCATAGCGCCTGCAATCAGTGTTAAGTCACTCTAGGTGAGACGTCAACATCAAAGCGGTTCAATGTGACGGTGACAAATCAGAGATAAATCATCCTACGGTTGGGGAGTACCTCCCCACCGCCGCTCTGCACTGACCTACTTAAAGCATGATTCGATTTATCCCCCCACCCCCCTCCAAAAAAAAAAAAAAAAAAAACGTTGCAGGAATTTCCGCAGCTCGAGCGAACCGTTCAGGACGGACTCGTCGGACGACGCGACGTCTCTCTCGACGGTGCGACGTCGCCGTTTACGCAAGCGTCTTCCACCTCGCCTTTACACCACCGACGGAACATCTCACTTTGGAGCACTCCGACTAATTCTCGGCACCTAAAAAAACAAAAACAAAAACAAAACAAAAAGCATCCGGCTTTCGGAAGAGCAGCTGCCGTTTTGGGGCGTCGGCGAGTTCGGCGGCTCGTCGTCATACGAGAAAAACGCAACGATCTCGCGCCCGAAGTCTTCCTCTTTTTCGGAGGAAGTTTAGAATAACGCAATCAGCAATGAACCGCTGACAGGAAAGCGTTACGTAATGTCAACACAGGGGATCCTGCCTGAACATGGAAGCGATGCTTCGCTATATTAAAAGGGAAATCTAAAGGAATGCGTTGGCAGGGTGTGTCAGGTTCTGGGCGAGCGCTCGACTCTCCTGTGTGTTTATGTGCAGCAGGATAAAGAATGTGTGTTATGTGTCATGTAAGAGGCCACAATATATATAAAAACAAACATATATATACATGTTTGATGCGGACGAGCTTAATTCAGAAATGTTTTGGTCGATCACAGTTACTGCCTGGTAGTTAGAGGGACAACTGGAGGGGGCGGGGGGGGGACTGCATTATGATCCTTTTTTAAAAGGAGAATTCAGACACGCTCAGAGTTAAGACAAGTTTGATGGCACTTTAGTGTGTGTGAAGTACGTATGTAAGGAACTGCAGGCAGCGTAGCTCGACAGGAAACGGGTGGGGTGTGGTGGGCTGGGGGCAAATCTGGCTCCACCCAAAGGCAACAGAATCAAGCGTGTTTAGCAGCTGACTGCGGCGTCATATCCCCCCCCCCCCCCCCAACGTGTCAAACCTCCGCACGGGAATTGAAGGTGGCACTGAATACGTACCGAGGACCGACTCGAGCGCTTGAACCTTCCGTCCAGGTGGACGAGTCATTCGCGACTCTTTTTTTTTCCCCGTCAGGAGCGAAAGCACACGTTTTCTCGAATTGCCGAGTCATGCACCGTCCCACAAACACGCTTCAGATATGGTCAGATTCTAGACATTCTCCTCAACGCAATTATGAAAAGATATTTCTACTGACGATATGCCGCGGGGAGATACACGTAAAAAAAAAATTTAAAAAAAAATTTCATTAGATTAAATTTTGTTTTTCCTTGTTATAAAGGCTAATAGATAGATAGGTACTATATTAATCCCTCAAAGGGATTTTTTTGTTTGTTTTTTTTGTTGTTGTTTTACACTACAGCAGAATATACAGGGCAAAGCAATAAAAATGACAAATAAAAAATAGTAGTACAAATATATTAAATATTTTTAAAAAAAAGTCAAAATGCACATTATATACAAATCCAAATAGAATAATATTAAATTAAACTAAGCTAAAATAAACTAATATAAAAAATCTCTAAAGTATCAAATTAAATGATGAAAGATCTGGATAGTCTAGACTGTGCTGGGAAAAAAAAAAAATGATATAGCATGAATGGTTATCCCCAACAATGACCAAGTTATGAGCTTTCAAGGGAAGGAAGTGAAATGAGCCTGCAGATCTCCTCGGGTTCAAAGGTTAGCTCGTCAAAATGTGACATAAAATGGCAAAACAGTAAGCACACTCTGTCACGTACATCACAAATACTCCAGCGCTCATACATTTCACGTCACGACATAATAAATAAGTCACAACGACGGCAGGTTTCATAAAATATGCATTCATCGCGAGCAACGAAAGGGCACGAGTCCATCAGAATATGGAAGTACGCTCGCATGGAAAAATGTATTTTGCGCCATCGGTTATTTTATTTTTTTTAAAGGGGAAGGAGCTGTGAGTTATTGACGGCCTGCCAATCGGAGGATCGGCGCAAAACAGCAACAGTTCATTTGAAGAACTGTCTGGTTTGATAAACATAAGTTAACTACAAAAGAGTGAAAACTACAAATCTCCTCTTTTTCAAACGCTGCGTGGAAAGCCCGAGACATTTTGCTGACACGGGTCTCTCTGTCAGACCTCATCACAATTAATAACAGAATAAGTTCAAACGAACGCAGAAGTGGTGCTTGAATTTCAATTTCAGATGATTGTTTTTGAATGTGTGTGTGTGAATCCACCGAGAGGCCGCTGTGTTTATTCTTCCAGCTTCTAAAAACGTTTTTTATCAAGTTAATTTATTTGATTATTCATTCGCTTCTATCCTCGTCCTCCATCTTGCCTCCAGCTCGTACTGAGCTAATTAATTTCTTTGCACTCCACAGCTATTTCAATCATTCACGCCTTGTGTCCAATATGTACATCCTCGGTGGCTCCACATGCTGTCCGTATGCATCAGTAGGTCGCACACATATATACACACACACACACACACACACACACACACACACACACACACACACACACACACACACACCTGCTGTTGATCATAATGCTGATATGGACATGAATAAAACATCCGACTTTATATGTTTGTATTTATGAATGTGTGGGCGAGACAGAGTTGAGTAATAATATTACTTATTGATGCGGCCTGCTGCCGGCTGCCCCCTGCAGGCCTTGTGTGTGTGTGTGTGTGTGTGTGTGTGTGTGTGTGTGTGTGTGTGTGTGTGTGTGTGTGTGTGTGTGTGTGTGTGTGTGTGTGTGTGTGTGTGTGTGTGTGTGTGTTGTGTGTTGTGCGTGCCGCCTACCTCGTTGCCGTACATCATGAGGTGGTGGGTGGTGATGAGGGCTTTGAAGACCACCACCCAGCTGGAGTTGGCCGTGCGCTCGAACAGCGTGTCGGCCAGCTGGGGAATGCTCACGTTCATCTCGTTGGTGCAGTGGATCAGATCTGGATCGGAGAAGGGAGGGGGGGGGGTGTTAGACAACAAAGAGCGGCCATGAGAAAAGGTGAAAATGGTGAGGACGGACGAACGCAATTTTTCCTCTTAAGTGAATAAATTGTGAAGGACAGATAACCCCCTCTCCTCCTCCTCCTCCTCTCCCAAAACAGAAGTTCAGGTTGTCATTCATTCAACATTCAACCCAACCTGGAGGAAATGACTACAACAACAACAATTGACATATTTGAATTTGCACATTTCTGTAAAAAAACAAACAGAACATTGTAAACTTCCTCAACGCATACTGTATGCTTTTGCCGCCAGTATTGGACTACGTCAGTGGAAACTAACTATATATACACAGGACACGCACATTCTAAATGGCACCAGCTTCTTTTATATTTACATGCTCGGGAACCTGTAAATATGCACACATTTTGCCCAAACCGCGCGTTTTAGAGAAGACGGGAAGTAGACAGGTGTCGGCGTTCGACTGAGACGCACAGAAAGCTCTCGCACTCTCGACTTCATCAGATCCGAGCCCCACCTCGGCGTTCCCACCACGTTAATGGAGATCGATTTGAACCGATGCGCGTCGAGGTCCCCCGGCTTATTAGAAAGATTCAGCGTCTCCAACTCGCCACGTGCCACACACACACACACACACACACGCACACACGCACACGCGGCTATATGTATCATTCGCACTAGATATCGGGGTGTTTTTGGTTCCTTTTCTCTGGCGCCCTCCTCCACTTTCATTCCTTTTACTTCCAACCCTGCCCTCCCCTCCCTCCCTCTGCCTCTCTCCCCTCGTCCTTTGTTCTTCACCACAGGACATTATGAGGCTGCCGGCTCTCACACCTGGTAACTACGGAAACAGCTTCTCATTAGACTACTGGAGGACTGTAGTGGGGTGGGGAGGTGGTGGTGGTGGTGGTGGTGTGGGGGGGGGGGGGATGTCCCGTCGGGAGACTTCATCATCATAATCAGGTGTGGGGGCGCGTATGGCCACGCGCAGGTGCACACGCTCATTCAATAAAGTCCATCTTTGCACTCGGTTAACGGATTATCTCCCTCAAGCACTTGTCTGCACTTGTGTACACACACACACACACACACACACACATATATAAAACACACACACACACACACCAGGCGCTGGGCTATTTAGTCAATACAAATGAGAGTGGCGTAATGCAATTCAAAAGGTACATTACAGCAACAATACATCCGTTTAGCTGCATTTAGCGTCTGGCCAGAGTGAATCTGAAACGCTCCATCCGCATGACTGCATCAGCATGTTGAATGCCTCCTTTTCAACAGCAGCCTCGCTCCGACTGTCAGCCTCAACCTTCTTATTTTTTCGTTGTTGTTTTTTTTCCCCCCTCTCCCTTCCTACCGCATCGCTGCATGATATTATAAACGCTGATTGGAGACAATTAATATCTCCGAACTGGTAACAGGCACTGTGGTGGCTTTGTTAGTGAATTAGTTGCATCGCGATGCTTCTTTCTCTTTTATTTCTGCTGCTACCTTTTTTTTTTCTTTTCTTTCTTTCTCTCCTCCCTCTATCTCTCTTCTCTCCCATCTGTCCATTTCGCTTTCTTTTTGAGGAGAGCTCATGTTTTTTCATTAGGACTGGAGTGGTGTGAGAGAGAGAGAGAGAACTAAGAGAAGGACTGATTAGGTCTGTGGGGACACCGGCGCATGAGTGTGTATGTGTGCCAGTGATAATGTAAAGAGGGTACATGCACTGACTTATAATCAGACAGAGTGGAAAGCATTTAGATGCCACTGATTCCAGACCAGTAGAGAGAGGAAAAGGAGGAACGGCCGAGACAAACATATGGCACGGAAAACCAAAATACAAAATTTTAATAAAAAGAGGACGATAGGGGTGAAGAGGAGGAGACGTAAGGAGAAAGGAGTGAGTCGGAGAGAGGAGATTAGAGTCCAACAGAGAGGTAAAAGCATACAAATAGGAGGAGGAGATACGATAACAAGAGATGCGAGACATGAGTGTCTCTTCATCCAGACAATTTGCAGGAATCCACACACAGCTCAACAAGCCTCCTCGCCTCGCTTTCTTTTCTTGGCGTGGTCCGCAGCAGCATCGCAGCTGGGGATGCCTCTTTTTTTTTTTGTGTGTGTCGAGCACTACCCCGAGCAATTATTCTGACCGCAAATGAAAAAGAAAAAAAAAAGAAAATATATATATATATATATATATATATAATACACAAGACAAGATTCACATCCTCGACCGCGAGGCTCCGTGTGTCCTGCCGAGCAATTACCTGCACAACGAATTCGATCCGGCTGATCGACACCCACACGTCCGAGACATAGTTAAGACATCGGAGGAACGAGGCGCTCGGCGGACGATGTCTAAAGTCTCGCTGCGAGTGAGCTCTGAGAGCCGAGCGGAGGCGTTTTGGTGGGAATTTGATTGCACTGTACGGATTTAATTGGCCCACTCCACATGAGATTAGCCAAATTCAGCATGTTTGTACATGAGGTCGGGCCGACCGAAGGATTTTATTATATTTACATTACAAGGCTTTTCCCAGATGAAATTAGTTTGCTTGAAGTTTGACATTTGAGAAAAATAAGCTTACGAGCTTCCTCTCCAAGAGTTGCCTGTATGTAGATGGGAAGCTAATAGAAGATTAGTTTAGCATAACAATGAGACATGGAGCGGGGGTGGGGGGACACATCTAGGGTGGCTCCTGCCAATCGTTACCAAAAAAAAAAACGAAAGTCACCTTCCTGCAACTGTAAAACTCACTAATTACTGCATTATGTCTTGTTTACGTCCAGCTTCGTACATCTTTAAGCTAAGCCGGCCGCCTGGGCGCGTTGGCATCGCTGTTGGCATGCAGATACGCGGTCTCCATCTTCTCATGCGAATCACAGCAATAGATAAACTCATTTCTCCTCCTACTCCTTGAAATATTTTATATAATGAATTGAAAAAAATATATATTGAGAGAAGATATAAAACGTATTAATGAGCTAATCTGCAACTAACTTTAATAACATCTCTCACTTTTTCAGGCACAAATGCCGATTGGATCTACAGATAATGATCCACAAATGATGCACCTTGGGAGATCATTTTTCTGTTGGAGCCCTAATAATCTGACAGGTAGTAGGTGATTGCCAATTTTGAATAATCTCAGTGTTTAACATCATCTGTGATATTCAAGGAGAGAAATATTCCAGAAGTAGCGGAAGGACATCTGGGATATTTAGCATAATCTGATGCCACTGCAGCCTCGTCCCAAACAAGCAGACTTATTTTGATTTTTTTTTTTTTTTTGTCAGCACTGTCTGTGTGAATTTGGTCAGGTTTAAAGAATTTCTTTCCTATTACATTCGGAAATTCTCCCATTTAGTTTTCCTGGTCTGTTAAGCTGCCGCCTCCGGAGGACAGCCGATGCCTCTCCCGATAAACTAGGCGGCTTGACGACCGGCGCACACACACACACACACACACGCGCGCACACACACACACACACACACACACATCTGGGAGTAGATGTGATCTCATTCCCCGACAGTGACCTTCTCTGTTCCTGTCCGGTCTGAGGTCCATTGTTACCGGTCAACTGTTGACCTCTGTGGCCTTCGACCGAAACCGCAACCAGAGCCGAGGCTCCCTGGCACCGAGGGACCGCCGGAGAGCCGGGCGATCGGACGAGGACGTGAAGTGTGCGCGCTCGCAGTAAACAAAGAGGAATGTAGAAATATCCTGTGATAGAAACGCTACTTTTCTGAGGTCTGTAAAAATGTGTGTGTGTGTGTGTGTGTGTGTGTGTGTGTGTGTGTGTGTGTGTGTGTGTGTGTGTGTGTGTGTGTGTGTGTGTGTGTGTGTGTGTGCGCGTGTGTGTGCGTGTGTGTGTGCGCGTGTGTGTGCGTGAGATTTAAAAGTGGATGAAGACGAGAGAAAGATAGTAACAAGCTGGGCCAGATGTGATCCCGGTCTCCTCCTCTGCTGTATCTGACCACCTGCTTTCTTGTTCACACACACACACACACACACACACACACACACACACACACGCTACCGCACCAACTCCCGTTTCTCTTAACACTTTCATCTCCTTCTGATCTGCAGACTGCCGATTATAACATGCTCACTAATTATCTGTTTGTGCCTTCTCTGTCTCTCTCTGCTCGTCACTGTAAGCCTCTTCCTCATCTCCCACTGCTCTTCATCTCCTATATTTAATCCATTTCAGCCACACGGGATCAGCTGTCACGCTATAAGTTGACACAACGGTGCCAGAAGTGGCGGAGGAATCCCAGCAATCCCCGAGAATTAACCGCGGCTTCTTCGGCAATCAAAACCGTAATAAGTCATTATTGATATTGACGAAAACCATCACGGTGGATCCTGCCCACGTAGGAAAAGTGTGGTCGGCCACACTTTATTTCTTGATTATTAAGGATTTGATTTGTCAAGAAATTGGTCAAAATTCGCTCATAACTATTCTTCTGGCGCCGGTAAAAAAAAACAGGGGAAAAAAACAATAAAGAACAATAGTCGCATATACTAATGGATTTTGTAGATTATAACGACTATTAGAATATTGGAAAGTCGTGCCCCATCCCGACTTTGTATTGACTTGCCTATATTTGTTTTTATTTACGTTTTCAATAACAGCTGTATGTCGTTTAAACGTATTGTGTTTATTCTCTTCAAATCTGACGATACACAGGAACGGGATAGAGGAGGGCAGAAGTATTCCTATTTGGTTTTATTCGTCAAATATATAAATAACTGTGCAGCAAGTTATGCATTTAACTACTATTTTTTTCTTTACCATTCATATGGTCTGACATCTGTGAGAGGACATCATTGCCTTGCTTTGCCTGTTTGACACAGTTCAATCCCCCCCTCCCCCCACCCCCCCGAGAGGAGGTCCGCTTCACATCGTTGGCATTCCTGGCAGAATTTCATCTGGACGAATCCAAAGGAAATTTTAAGCTGACTTTCCTGAGACGGGAAGTCAGTGCGTTCGCACAGTCCAGCGTCAGAATACTTTGAAGGACACATGACTACCGATGGCAATCAGTGAAAACAATGCCGTCCCGCCTGTTCTCTGATGAGGACGCCCGAGAAATTACTGCAACCAAAGTTTAGAGAAAAACTACTGTTGGCATTAAGGTTTCCTCCGCCCCTCTGAAGGGGAGACTAAGGGTAGAGAGGGGTTTGCCCCCGCTAATAAAGAAGTCGGCGGTTCGATCCCCGGTTCCCACGGTCCACGCGACGAAGTGTCTTTGGGCAAAACACTGAAACCCCCAAGTTGCTCCTAATGGCAGGACAGCTCTGCCACTACTGGTGTGTGAATGGGTTAATGGCGAACGGTTCGCACGCAAATGGTCTCAAAGCATTTTGCAATGTTTCCAAATCAGGGTCCAGCTGGGCGGCCAAGTGTGATGACCGGAAGCAGTTCTAACTGCAGTGGTGGCCGAGTTTCAGCTCTCAACATACTCTGTGTGGTGGTCAATGTTGATCGGTTAAAGGCTGCTCCAAGAGTTACAAAATTAACCCCAGACTCATATATTCAGCCAATGAATTTGAGTCTGGTAATAGACCATTATGTCAACGAACTTTACAAAATCATAAAAAGTGCTGATAAATACAATATCTAGAGATGTAAGACTATCTGAATCACATACAGGTGGTGCCCAAATTTTTATTTTTATTTTGAAAACTATCTACAACTCAATATATAACGGCATTCTTCTATAACTTTTCGTAAGCTTTCCAGACACTCAAAAACACCCAATATAGTTCCAATCCTTTCCTCATCTCCTGGGAGATTTCTCTCTGGGTTTCCCTTCTTACCAAGGAGGTCAAAGGTCAACAACCCAACAAAGCACCTCCTCCTGTTGCTGCTAGGGGATGTGGTGGTGGTGGTGGTGGTGGTGGTGGTGGTGGGGTGGGGGGGGGGGGGGTTTCAGTGTTTTCTGCTCAAGGACACTTCGAGAGGCTACGTGCTCGACGAGAGAGGACGACCGCAGGCGACCGTGAGTTTTAAATAACGCCGCCGGACCGGACCGGAGCGCTGCCGCGGAGGCGACCGCCCGTTCGTTCAAAGTCCGCGCAGGTACCGAGGAGGACCCGCAAACTTAACGAGACACCACCCGACAGATGAAAAGCTCAGACGGCGACGGGCGGAGCGCGGTCCCCCCCCCCCCCCCCCAATCTGGTAAAGATTAACGCTGCGCGGTATCAGCACCTCGTCTGGCATGTACTGGTAATCTGCTTCTCCCCTCTGTCTGTCTTTGTGTTTGGGACTGTAGACAGGGTTTGCCTCTAAAGAGGATTCCCTAGTCAGTCCGACCCCCCCCCCCCCCTCCCCCTCTCAAATCCTCCCGATAGGAAAAGCAGAAGGAGGAGAGAGGTGTGAAGAATTGAGAGAGAATTGTAAGCCTGCTAAATTTGAAAACACATCCTTTTTTCCTTTTCTTTTCTCGTTTGTTTCTTTTTTTTAGGCTTCACAGTCATCGCAAGCCAGCGTTTGTTTTGTTGTTGTTTTTTCCCTTTTTAAACCACTCGGAGTGCTTTTTTGTGTGTGTGTGTGTAAATGCTCTAAAAGAGCGAATGATTATGGAAACGCCAATCTTGTTTTGTAGTGTTGACAGAAGGGTGGGGACAGAGGGGGTGGGAGTGGGGGGGCAAAGCTTCTCCTACGCCATCGCAGACTCTCTGTCGCATTCAATTCTCTCCACGATTGCTCGCTTTGGCGGCAATATAGCCGATCACACAGCAGACGTTACACCATTGATCTGTATTTATGTTATGCCGTCAGAGAGTGAAACTGAGATTTGACTGACTGTCTCTGTGCAGCAGCAGCAGCTCGGCGTAGTTACGAGGCTCCATTTAGGAGCAAACAAACAAATCACTTCATATTAGACAGCGCGGTCGCCTTTCAGAAAACGAAAGACGTCACTTCCTAAACTCCGGTTTCCACTTTGTTAAAACGACAAAACCTCTTGGGGGGGGGGGGGGGGGACAAACAAACCGCAAAACGCGGACAGGAGTCTTTTGTCTCGTGGACGTCGTGTTTTTCCTTCGCCGGCGCTGACTTTCAGACATCTCCGGGCGCCATTAAAAGATGTCAGCGCCTCGATCCGCTCACAATTTGACTCTCTCCCTCGTCGTGGGAATTTAAATGCAACGAACTGTGGCGGAGACGAAAGAAAGCGGGAGCGACAAACGGACTGCGATTAGATCCGTCGCTACAACAGAAGAAAAGGAGCGAGAAGAGCTTTTGGCTTTTGGACTGAAGTTATTTTCTCGTGTACAATGTTTGTTTTGTTCGCCTTAGTTTGGACTTCAAGGATGAGTCACTGCACCGGATCAGGACGAGAAACTGGAAGAGTTCATTAACATTCGTGGCCCCTGTTGTTAAGTAAATGACAAATTAACAGTCATTAGCAACTGTTTTGCTAATTCAATTCCTTTTCCAATCCAAAAAAAAAAAAACCTGCCAAAGATTCTCCAATTAAATCTCCATCATTTTTGTCTGCCGTGGTTGTGACGTGACCAACTCTGGGTGCCGGGACTGCAAAACAAGACATTTTGTGACATCCCTGGACATTTCTCAGACACAAACAAATAATCGATTTATCGGGGAAATGATTGTTAATTGCAGTTAGCTGCAAAAATGTCTTCTCTGGGCGTCGGGAATGCATCACTGAAGATTGATCCCGGGATCGATTTTTAAATTGGAGAAAAGAGGAGCACGGGTGAGACCCTGAGTTTAGGCATCTGGAAGAGGAAAAGCGAGATCAACGGCAGAGAGCTAGGCGAGGGGGAAAGATGGTGATGAATGGGGAAGTACGAGAGCAGTAGAGTTAAAGGGAGGGTGTAAACTAAGGCAGTGTCACCAGAAGTCGGTCTATTAATAGAGCGGCTCTGGTTGTTTAGCTTTAATTCGCCCCTTGAGGTCTTAAATAAGAGCAGTTTCCTCTCTTCCCTTTTGTGCCCTTGTCGCACATCCAGAACGAAAGATACACTGCGAAAAAAAGAAAGAAGACGACAAACTCCGCGCTCTTCTTCCCTCCAACTTGCAACTGTTTTCATGAGGCGCAAGGGGGAGAGGGGGGGGGGATCTTGTCAAGTGAATAGGATTGAAGTCTCAGAGCGAGCATCTCCGCACGGCATGTCTTCGGGGGGAGAGGGTGGGGGGGGGGGGAGAGAGAACATCTGCCGGTTTCTGTCAGAAAGAAAAAGGGAGTGACGCCGACAGAGAGAGCGGCAGGCAGATGAACATGCACGCAGGTAGAGCACGGCAAGAAAATAAATAAATAAATCCCCCCCAAAAATAAATAATAATGAGCAGTCGAACCCAGCCGAGGGCTGCGGAGACAACGCGGCTAAAAATAACCCGACATCAGAACGGGACGGGAACAGAAGCACCGAGCGTTCCCAAAACGCGCGCAGGCGGGCGAAAGCCCGTTTCCGCGCCACGTGGCGACGTTGCCTGACTGACTGACTGTAGGACATACGACGCCTTCCCCTACGAGCAGCACGTAGCACGTGTCCCTCGAGGAGGACGCGCTTCACTCCCCCTCCCCACCCCCTCCTCCCGACGGGTCCTGGGAAGTCCCCGAGAAAGACAAAGCTCAGCCAAACGAAACGGGCTAATTTGTCGGTTTTAGTTTCTCCGGTGGGAGAACTTGCTGTTTTTCCGTTTTATAGAATTGACATTTCAACCCTCGCTCCTCTGGCGACGGCCAAAATGCCAGACTCAAGGCTTTAAAAGCAGCGGGTCACAAAGAGGCGGGTTGCTGTTTGGTTTTATATCATTTGATTCCAAATATCTTTGGTTTTTAAGTCTGTTGGTCGCACAAAAGACTATTGAAGGCCATCAACTTGGATCCTGGGAAAGTGCGCAAAACTTTTTCACTACTTTTAATATTCTATACACAAGGCAATTCATCAGGCAATTCATCAGTTAATCCCAAAAATATTATAGGTTGATCTATTGTGAAAACAATAATTAGCTGCAGCCTCTCGCTTTTAAAAGACAGCGCTGAACTTCTGAGTTACTTCACAGTTTTAAAGCTGCAATAATTAATGGAGCAGCAGAACAAGCTGAAATATTATATTTTACGCAACTGCATATTCACACATGCAGTGTAAAAGATCTCATTTACGCTCTCCTTTTAGCTCAGTGTGAGTCTCCACAAGCTCCTTAAAACAAAAACAAAAACGACTAATGCCGCAGTGTGTCTGTTTTCTGCTCGGTGCTCATGAACAGCGAGTTTTTCAAAGCTTCAACATTCCCTTTAAAACAGCAGCCGGTGTCCACCGGGCCGACGCCGGGTGATAATTCTCTCGCGACAAAGCGGCCCGTCGACATTACAAGCAGTCATCTGATCCATCGTTAATAAAAAAAAAAAAAGTATCGACTGGCGCAGCTTTAGAAATGTGTCCCGATGCCCCGTTTCTGACCGGCCGCGTTAAACGAGATGCGGGATGTCCACTAATCGCTTCCTCATCAACGCCGGCATTTAGTTATGATTCAGGTATTCGGGTATGGACCCGGCGAAACCCTGTAAAAGCGCAGATTTCACCGTGGCAACAGGGCCGCAAAATTACAGGGAGTTTAGGATGTAAATCGGTGACGGTTAACTTGATTATTTCACCATTTATCAATATGATAAATGAGTACGTGGAGAAAGAAAAATGTGTTAATATAAAAGAAAATGAATAACGTTCAGACAACCAGCCAATTTAAAGCCAATTAAGACTTTGAGTAATGTGACATGTATTTTACAAGATCCTGAATTATGGAGCTACACTTTTAATATATTAAGCACGCCGCTTTTCTTTTCCGAGCTGCGCGGCCGCGGCATCGGTGCGAACTGCGCCGAGGCATTTTGCTGAGCGAGCGCGGGCTTGCGGGTCAGTGCAGCGAAGCGGGCGTCTGCACCAGATTCGGTGCAACGCTCAGACAGACTGAAGCGCTCCCTCGAGACGCAGAGGCACACATTGCAAATTTCCCACACACACACACACACACACACACACACACACACACCCTCTCGACTTCACACCACGTGTATTCCCCCTGGGCTCGACTTGAAACAGACGTATCCAGACAGCAGTAAGCCGTTTTCCTGCCGGCTCGTCCAAACCGGGGGCCTATCTCCGCTCTGCAGCCGGGGAGGGGCCCCCACCGATCCGTTTAGATAGCATTAGGCTCACCTACAATCACTTAAGACACACGCGACCCCGCCGTGCAACTGACCAGCTACACCCAGCAACTTGATAAGTCGGCGGGGGTTTTTTTTGTTGTTGTTGTTGTTTTTATTCTTAAAATGTCCTGAAAGCACACTGTACCTTTTTCCACACAAAACCTACGCACCTAAAAGATATTCCCACCAGACCCACAGCCATATTCGTGCACACATGCGCGGCGAACAAATGTCAAGGTGACCTGCACCCCTTTTGTCTGAAACGGAGCTGTAAACTTTGAATAGGCCCCCGACTCGCCGGGGGCTGAAACACAAACCACACCAACCCGAGCTCAATAACCCGCCGCACACAGCGTTTCCATTTTGCCTCCGAAACTAAACCCCGGAGTAACGCAGAGGCCGGCCGGGGCCGGGGCGTCGGCGTGGGGGACTACTCCAGCGTCGCGTCAATTTCTCATGCGAGCGTAACCTAGTTTTGAAGGTTTGGCTAAAAACGGCGCCACACAACACGATGTCAAAGGACGTGTCGGCCAGCAGCTCAGCCGGCCGGCAAAAAGGATGTGGCGTGTTGTACTAAAGCTACCGCAGCCTTCGCTGCCACCGAGCAGAGAAGCCTGAAAGCGCACGCACGCACGCACACACACACACACACACACAATAACAGGACGGACTGACGGAGCAGCTGAGGCCCCCCCCCCCAAAAAAAAGAACAAAAAAAAAAAGCCGTAGTTTACAATTCTGTTAAAGAAAACAGCCTGCTGGGTGGTCTGAAACTGCTCCGGACGGGGCGAGGACGGCAACACCGGCGCAAATGGTGATTCGGACTTTGGCTCGCAGGTACCCGACACTCTGGGCAGGAGCTGCCGTTACGGAATGAAAACGCAAATACTGCCTGGAAATGGTTGGGCTGGTTGTCAGGAAACAGAAAACGAAAAGAGGTGGCTTTGATGGGTTTTACCGTTGTTGCGCAAGTTCGACATTCTGCACCCGCGTGGCGGCGAGGGTCCACACGGTGTCATTTTCCTCATCCGTCCGCATCTGTGACGACCAAATGTGGAGAACTGCTGCGCATCCGGGGATCGCCGGTATTCGGTCTTTTAAGCCCTTTTAAATACAGAACTATCTGCACCGTTAGACGTGGAATAAGAACCTGCAACGTACACGGACGGCCCGGCTAAGAACCAGCCGACGAAGCCACAAGCACATCAAATGTATCCCGGCAACAAAACGCTTCGGGGTCACGTCTATTATTGGGATCCTTAAAAGCGAGACTTTTTTGTTGTTGTTGTTGTTGTCTCTGTCCTCTGGAGAGGTCAAAGGTCGAGGTCACCTGGACAGCAGGTCTCCGTGTTGACTGAAGCGATCCCAACCGGGTGAACGTCTTCTAACCTGCCGGGGCTTGAAGACGAGACACTCCGCCGGCCGACTTTTTTTGACGACATCGGCACGAACAACGCATTCCCCAGCCAGACCTGAAACCCTGAAGTGGGAATAGCAGCTTTGAACAGATGTTGTGAGACGAGCTGAAACCCGGCCTTTTTCTTAACTGTCAGAATCTGTTACATCCAGTTCTGACGTGGGAGACGTGCCGCTGTTCAGACCCGACATTGACCTCCTTCCTGGGGAGAAAGTGACCACAGGCGGGCAGCTAAAAGCACAAGTGTGAACGCACCCGAGGACGCATTGAAAATACACTGAAATCGAATCTGCTCGGACCGCCTCCGGAGGTCGCACTCTTTTAGCAGCGTGAAATGAAGAAGTTGAGACGCAGGATTTTTATCTGACATCCCATTTCTTAATATCATCAAAGTGACGCCAGAATGACTTCCGTTGGTTCCCCCCCCGCCCCCCCCGCCACCCCCGAGTCGCCCGACCACAGCCGATTGTCCCTTTTAACTCCAACCCTCCCACTTCCTTTGATTCACTCCTCGCGAGACAATGAAAAGACACATTACGGACAAAGAAGACAGCCGGCTCGCCGACGGTGCATCGAGCGCTGCGTCGCTCACGTCGGGTCAATTCCACCTCCGTTTATGCGACTGTTCACGGAGGGTTAAAGTGCCGGCGGAGACACTTCCCCTTGAAAGTCATCCAGAAAAGCCGATAAACGGCGACAGCTGCGACTTACTTATGATTATCAGATATTCCGTGACTTGAATCACTTGAAACCGTCATAGGGGTCCACTTATAGGAAACAAACACCAAACCGCTCGACCGCGTAATCAAAAGGTTGTAAAAAAAAAACTAGTCGAGTCGGCGGCCGGATTGCGCCGTTCGACTTGCGGCTGTCAACTGAAGTCCATTTAACACACATGCATGCGCACGCTGGTTGGCTGGTTTTGCTGCCATGACAACAGAGTGCCGGTAAAAGAGGAGGGAGGGGCGGATGGGGGTGGGGGGGTTTAGAGACTCGAGTTTAGAAATGTCACAAATTCTCTCTTACAGCTGTTTCGATGGTGAAAACAATCAGCGGCCTCAAACGATGCCAAAGTGGAAAGAAGTGTTCTCGCGGGCGCGCCGGCCCGATCGCTAAGCTGCTTTACAAAAAAAAAAAAAAAAAAAAAAAAAAAGGGGGCTGGATTTAACACACAGCATCTCTCACCTCGACAACCTGCAAAAAAAAAAAAAAAAAAAAAGAACTGCAGAAAAGGACATATTCCAACACACCGTGACCGCTCGCCCGTTGATTTTAATGACGATCATCTCCATCAATGAAAGAGCTTTTTTTTTTTTTTTTTTTTTTTTCTTTCTTTTTGGCTGAAGGGCTCGTCGGGTCTTTTCGCCGGGGGTTAACCGCGGTGGACAGTTCCCAGTCGCGACACTAAACGGCTTTAAAACGCCACTTATTTTTTTGCCAGCGGTGCGTGAATGTCACGGCCCGCTCCGGCTAACCGCGGCCTCCCCTCCGAATCCCCCCCCCTCAACCCCCGCCTCCCGCCTCCTCCCTTCACATGCTCACCGCTGGCAGCGCTGAGAGGCGGCTGCTGGGGGTTGGAGTTCGCAGCTTGCTGTCAGACAGTCACAGCTGCTCGCGGTGAACGTGTGCCAAGAGGAGAGAAAATGATGGTTGGGTGTTTATGTGTGTGTGTGTGTGCGTGTGTGTGCGTGTGCGTGTGTGTGTGTGTGTGTGCGTGTGGAGGGGGTTCTCTGACTGTGTGAAAAATAAATGTTGAAAGACTAATGAAGTCTGCAGCAACAACGACACAAGCTAACCTAGGAGTTGTTTTTTTTGTTGTTGTTGTTGTTGTTTTCCCTGTGTCAACACCCGTCAGGTTTTCAGGTGTGCAGGCGCACGGGCTCCACCAACCGACGGACTCGTTAGCCGCCCCGCGCGCTGAGCTAGTCGGGCGCCAGGCCGAGCTGCCGCCTTGCGTGTTCTCAAGACTCGTGGCATCCTCCCCCCCCCCCCCCCAGATGAACACTGCGGTCCGGCTCCGGCCGCTCGGCGTGTGAAGCCGACCTCTCGGGGCTCTCCAATGCGACACCGAGGTTGAATTGCAGAACCGGTTGGAGGTGATCGCGTCGGGGTCAAACATGAGTACGTGTTCAGTACTTAAGATGTTGCGCTTTCTTTACTAAAAAAAAAAAAGGTCAAACGACGAAAATGTCCGGTTAAATCGACCGGCGTAGCAAAGTTACACGTGAAAGTAATGTTCCCCTTCCAATGACCTAACGTTGTAACCAACATCAGTCTGGCTCATAACAACCAACAATGTATTCATTTTCAATACTTTAACCTTTTAAAGGCACGTGGGTTTTTTTTTATGAGGAAAAACCAAAAAGTAGTTATTTTACATACACTAAGTATTAAGTGCAAATTTGGGATTTCATGCAACCAATTTTTTTTTTTTTTTTTTTTTTTTTTGCAGTGTAAGATTTCACACTAGATACGTGGATCAGCCGTCTGACTCGCTGATGAGCAGTGATCGCAGACGCCCTCCTCCCCCTCCCCCTCCCCTCTCCCGCTAACCGACTCGCACGTCGACTACCTGCCCGCCTCGATGACCAACAAACCTACAAGCCGCCTTTCTTCCCGCCTGCCGGCCGCTCGTCCTCGCGGCGCCGACAACACAATGGAGCCGACGGCCCGACTGCACTTCGTGGTAAAAAAAGAAAAAAAGAAAAATCGTCAGTGCCACAAATGACATAAAAATCTGACTGCCGATCGCCCCCCCCCCCCTCTCTCTCCTCCTGTGGCACTGAGGTTGTCGCCCTCACAGAAGAGATCAATATCCTACAATGATTGAGCTTGACGGGGCGCATTGACCGTTAAGGTCCGTCCAGGTTTCACAAAAGCAGCGGAGACAATGCATGACTTTTAGTTGGGAACGTCAGCAGCTGAGTCTTGCGGGTGAGTGGAGGAGGAAGAAGAGGAGGAGGAGGAGGAGGAGGAGGAGGAAGAGCAGGAGGAGCTGACAGATGCGAGGCAGATGAGCCGAAGCGTCGATCAAACGTGTTCGTCCCGTGCCGACAAAGGCACTTTACCCAGAAACAGAACTTCAGCACATTCAGTCCCGTTGACCGCGAACACAGGCGCTCGCAAACCCCCCCTCCCCTCCTCACTCCCCCTCTTGTGTGACTCACTCTCATTCCTCCCGCGTGGCGTTCCTTCATTCATTCATTCATTCATTCTGCCTTTTGTGTGCGTCGCCGCCACCGGCAACATGACTCAAGTTTAATGCGAGTGGGCTCCACCGGCAAAGGAACATAATCAGCCGCTCTTCATTACCAAACCGGAGGATGTAAAAGGACAAGTCGGGAGTCAATTAACCTGAGCAAAACAAAAGGCGCGACTGCGTCCGCCTCTCCGACGACGACGCACCTGAGGACTGATGAAAGAGCCGCTTTCTGTTGCGTCCGTTGCTCGTGCTGTTATCTCTGCCTTGAAGTTTTGCTCAACAGGAACCGGCAACCTGAGATTTGTAACCGAGCCAAACGCCGTAGATGTGTTCGGGGGAAGTCTTACATTGTGGCGCAAACGGTCGGCGGTTTCGCCTCCTGGCGAATGAGAAGAGGTGTTTGTTTTTCTTGGTCCTCTATCAAATTAGCGGCGGCGCGAGATGAGTCATTCGACAAAAACGTCACCACCCACCCCATTAGATAAATAATTAACTGTTTAGCGGGCTAAACACAAAGGAAAAAAGGAAAATATTGAAAGTTCCTGTTTTTTTTGTGTGTTTTTTTTTTTTTTTTTTTACTGCTTTTCAATGTTTTTATGTCATTTAAAAACAATTATCTTTGGATTTCTGTATTGCTGTCTCAGCAAAACAAGAGATTTGGATTACAGCTGAAAATGAATGTGCGACTTTTCGGATAATCGATTGATCATTTCGCTCATGTTCGAGCAATTTTATGTTTTGGTTTTTTTTTGTCATTTATGATAGTACATGTAGTCCCTTCGAGTTTTACTTTTGATCAGATAAATCAAGCATCGTCATCATTTTCAAGAGGCCTTTTTTTTCCAGCTGTTTTCTGACTCTTTAAAGATTAAACGATTCATGGATGATCCTAGAAAGTAATCGTCAGATTAACAAATGGAAGAAATCAATTCGTTGAATATTTTTAAAAGGAACATTAATTTAAGATTTGTACGTAAAGAATTGAAGACGTCATTATAAATATCAACAGAATGTGAAGAAACAGGCGCGTTGGTGTTTTATCACAGACGCCCGAGTATCGTGTTGCATTGAAATCCGCCCGCCGACCTAAATTAGCGCAATAACCCGGCTAACCCCGTCCTTTGACAAGTAGTGAGCCGCGGTGGCTGTCCAGTCTGTCCAACAAGTCAAGCACAACTATGGCTTTCCGCCACTGAAGTTAAGATGCTGAACTGAAAACGTTCCTTCTACACTGGTGAGTAAACAGCTGTTAAAGCCAACGTGGGGCTATTTAGCTATAGCTTGCGGGCTAAAGGTAGCCAACCGTATGACATTCCTGACGGTGTTAATATCTTAAGCTGGCTGTTTGTTCACAGTTACAACAAATGTGTACGTCAGCTTGTTCGTCCAGCTAGCTACCAAACAGAAGCGTGACCTCGTCTGAACAATTCAAAACGCATCTTTCGCGCAGCTAGCGACGACAACAACAACAACAACAACAACAACAAAAACCTTCCACACAGCTTCATTATTTGGTTTGGGAGGTAGCAGTTTTTTTTTTTTTTTATTCGCTCCATCACTGAGTCCAGACAATCGAAGTTTACAATCCGGGCCGACTGCTTATTAACGGCAGCCGAACTGACGGCAGACTACCGAGACGCTACAGTGACTCGTTATCGCCTCTTCAGGTACAAAGTGGTATCGCGAGACAGGACTCACGAATCTTACATATTGCACCTTTAACCGAATACTTAAGGATACACCGGCCATCTCGTCTGGCTGATCGAAACCACAAGGATTTCTCAAAATCAAGAAGATACTTGATAGATGTATTGATATATATATATATATATATAAAACAATACTGTAGAATTACCCGAGCTTAAACAAGGTAAGCTATTGTCTCGTATTATATATATATATATATATATATATATATATTTTTTTTTTTTAAAAAGGCTGATTGGCTGAACAAAACAAATATATATAAACGTTTTGACTGCATCCCTCGCTGATGCTGTCCAAACCATCCAAGGGAGAGTGAAGGAATGTGGGCATCAGCCCAGAGGACGACCGGCGTGTCTGCCTTTGAAGCCCTGCGGCTGGCTGACAGACAACACACACACACACACACACACACACACACACACACACACACACACACACACACACACACACACACACACACACACACACACACACACACAGAGAGGATATACTCACAGTCAAGGTGTTTCTTCTTGGGTCCGCTCACTTCGTGTGTGGTGGCTTTGCACACAGCCTTGCTGATCGCCGACCCGGTCATGCTGTGCTGCGCTGCTGCGATCCGATCCGTGATCGATTGGCCCGACATCCTTTATTTCTGTTGTTGTTGGGTTTGTTTGTTTTTCCTTTTTTTTTCTTCAAAATCAGCTATAATCGATCCGATCAATGGATCAACGTGACTTCACTGTCAAGTGGAGGTAAAAGGGTTGGGCTCTCTCTCTCTCTCTCTCACACACACACACACACACACACACACAGTTGTGGTTTTGTTTGTTTTAAGTTCCCAGGTACGTAGAAAACCTGTGCAGTCTGCAGTTACGTCAGATCGCACCGGTGGTAAAACTACTGCAAGATTAATCTGATTGGCTTTGCAACGACAACAACAACAACAACAACAACACCCTTAAGTTTGGCAACAGTTGATCCCGTCTATCTATCTAGTAAACACAACACGACGACACTAATCCGAGCTAGTCTGTGTTAGCTAATGTTTCCGTTGCAGTACTCGAACCAGGAAAGAGTCCCGCTGTGGAATTTGTAAACCCTTGAAATTACTTCGTGGCCACAAATAAACATCGCTAACTGGCTGGTTCGTAACCCGGACACTTTGTTTAGGATCTACCTCGAGGGGCAGGCGGGCAACAACAACAAAAAAAATAAAGTAATCCGTATGAAATCACAGCTTGATCAACGACAATCTCGACAAATCCCAGAAAAAAAAAAAAAAAAAAAAAAAAAAAAAAAAGACCCTTGAGTTCCTCCTCCACGTCAACTTGTTAGCTCGGGCTGGTTGTTTTTTTTGTGTTGTTGGTTGTTTTTTTTAAGCTTTCACTTGACAAAGTGTGTGTTGAAACCCCCGTCGGGCGTAAAAAAGTCACTCGGAACCGAGCAGCGCATCATTTGAAGAGGATACGAGGTTACGGTGAAGCTGACAGGCCGGACAGGTGCAGTTTCTCCCGGCGAGAAGAGACGCGAGGGAAGCGGCGGGTGTTAGCCGAGCGGCTAGCGGGATTAGCTCGGCAGCCGGAGAGCGAAGCGGGCTGCTGCTGCGGTCCGAGACCGGAGAGACGAGCCGGCGGAGCCGCGAACTTAAAAATGACAGCTGCCTCTGGCTCGGTGGTTTCCCGTTCACGGTCCTCTCGGGGCTCAGTCGGTGCTGTCCTTCGGCTGCCGCCACCGCATTACAGGCTCGTTTTTGTTTGTTTGTTTTTTTTTTAAACCACAGTCCCGTCCGGTGCCGCTGTGTGAAAAGTCTCGCCAGTGGTTCCTCGTCTCGGACTGACTGGCTAGTCGCTTCTCTGCCGGACAAAATGGCAGCGTAAAAAATCAGCTGATCTCACAACTGTGCTGCGTTCAGGGTTTGATTTACAGGCCCGGAATTCACAACTCGGCAGTCTTGCGCCTTCAAGTACCCGACTTTGTCCTTTTATGTGGTTTTTTTTTTTGTGTTTTTTTCCACTGAGGTCCTGGAAGTCTAAACCAAAGCTGAAATAATTAGCTGATTTAATTAAAGCAAAAATTAATCAAAGTTTTGATGCTGAATAATAATTCAAGTCATTTATAAAGCAAAATGACGGAGCATTTCCTCACTCAAAAGTCTCTCAAAAATAAGTATCTGCTTTTAGGCTTTATATCACTATAACTTAATTTTTGCACTCATATTTTGGGGAAAACAACCAAATCAAGGTGATATCCACCAGGTTATAACCACTTTTTGACAGTTAATGCTCAAAATAGGTAATAGATTAATTAAAACACGCACTTGATACTGAAAATAATCTTTAGTCTGAGAATACGTATATATATACACACACATACATACACATAAACTTATAGAATCGTTACAACTCGACAAAAAAAAAAAAAAAATCCCGTATTTCGTGACTTTTTTAGATCGCCCACGGAGCAAAAGCTTTATTTCCGACAGTTCTTGAACATCTCTAAGGTCTATTGGTCGAGTCTCGAGGAGTGTGTCTCCTTTAAGGTGTCACGGTTTAAATTGTAGCGGACTTTATGAGACAAACTCTTCAAATTGAAGGTGGTTTTGCATCTCGAAGGGTTTTTTTTTTCTGCGGCAACACAACAACAAATAGACTTTCGTCTCGACGGTTTCTCCTCAGAGAAGCTTTTTTTTTTTTTTTTTCGCGTCGCTCTAATCCAAATTTAAGGTCGTATCAAATAATTCCTCCGACGCCGTGTCCTTGTTTGACTCCGGACTATACGGAACACGGTGTGCTGAAAAACCGGTGGGAACCGTTCGTGCCGCGGAGCGCGCGGCCCAGCGGGTATCGCACCGGATCTGAGAGCTGAATAAATCAAATGTCTGGCGGCGGCTGCGGCGGTCGATGCTGTTTCACACGCGGGGAGCCCTTGTAGGATGAAATTAGATGCCGGGCTGCTGCTAAATGGTTCGCTGCTGATTTACATGCTGCCTGCACGAAAGCAGCCTGTCATAATGCAATAATCCCGCAAAGTGTGTCAAATCAGATTTTTTTTTGTTTTTTGTTTTTTTTTGTTGTTGTTGTTCGAGACACATGACCTCAGACTGAGAGTGCATCAGGATATGAGATGTGTTGGTGAGAGAGTCAGAGAAGATAACTCACAGATGTAGTAGTGCCGGTTTGGGGGATTTCTCTGCACACACCCCCCCCCCCATCTCAGACAGTTTCAGAGAACCGCTTGCAGTTTGCAGAATTTCCCGCCCAGGTGAGAAATACTGCAGACTGACTCCAGCAGCAGCAGCAGGAGGAGGAGGAGGAGCAGCAGGAGCAGCAGCACGTGAATTACTGGGAACCAGCGCTTCGTTTTGACCTCCACTGACCTCCCCGCTTCTCTCCAGTCACGTCTGTCTGTGTGCATTTATCCACCTCTTTCCCACTCATTTCTGCCAGATCTAATATCGTGTTGCAAAACGTGCACGCTGCAGAAAAAAAGTAAACAAGAAATGCAACCACAGTAGATGGAAGTGGTTATTGCTGCACACCCACACACACACACACACACACACACACACACTAAAACAGGGTTTGGTTCCCAGGTTTTTATGCCCCGTGTCACAGCTGAACGGAGGAACAAGCAACCTCTTTCATGTGCCACAGCAGCTGCGACACTTGGACTATAAAACATGATTTGTTGTCGTGGTCTTGCAGCAATTGCCGTCCTTTAATTTATTTTCTACTCAAGTCTCGTGAGATACGAGCGAAATGTCCAAAAAAAAAAAAAAAAAAAAAACTTGTTTATGTCAAAATGAGCAGGAGTTGAGCGCAGAGATTGGCAGGCCGACGGTTTCGCCGAGGGAACGAAGAGTCTCGTCTCACTTGCGTGGAATTAAAAGACGCTGCAGAGACAACGGTGAGCCTGAGATGAAGATGGGAACCATGAAATTGAACCCTGCTGTTTTACAAGACCTCGGTGCCCACCACTGATCTCCTCTTTCACCTCTCGGCCACCCAGGACTCGTCCCTCCCTCCTGACTCGGAGTGCAGCGTTGCCATCTGCAGGTGGAACGCCTGAACTCCTCTCCTATTTCCATGGCAACTGCAATGTGTGGATGCGGGGGGGTAGCCCCCCCAACCCACCGTAGCCCCTGGCAACAGGCTCCCGGCCGGTATTGGAGTCCTATCAGTGGCTTGTCAATCACGGGGTGAGCCGCCACTTTGCCCGAGGCCAATGCGCTCAGAGAGATAGCAACAAATCCATTACCGGCCAGTTGACAGGGACGGATTCAGCTGGAAGACGCTCGAGACAGACGGACAGCGGAGGAACCCCTCAGGCGCTCACGCTTCATCCGCGGTGTCCAAACGGACCAGAACGTGTCAGGGAGGATGGTTTTCACCGTGGCTACCATAGCGATCAATGGAGTAGGTGAGCATCAGGTAAGATGCGATATACAATGACAGCTCTGGGGTTGTCTTGACCTTCACGCTTCAGTGACTGAGGTGTACTAAAGAAAGTTCCCTGAAAAGATTATGAGACTGTTCAGAAAACCAGATACGTCACAGCACTGAAATTATTCTAAATATGACTGTGACCTTTGACCTTATGAAGAGAGGCGTTTAAAACAATCCAAACTGCAGCTCGGAGGTCTTTAAGGCTTCCTGTATCTGTGCTCTCCGTTTCTTAATCCATCCCTCCGTCATCATGTGCATGGTTCTGGCTCCGGCGGTTCCATCTCCATCTTGTATTTCCTCCATAATCGTAATTTATTTCCTCTGTATAAAAGTTGAGTGTCATTTTCCAGATGATTCCCGATAATGAATCACAATCAAGTCTGAGCTCTCTATTTATTAACAGCGCACATATTCTTCCGTCTGCCATTTGTCTTCACTCGGGGGCAGTGACGGTGAACACCCTCAATCAAATCAATCAAACTTTACTTGCGCTGCGGCTTTTACCGCAGGTGGGAGCGAATCAAAATGTTTTACAGGCGACCGATGAGCTGAAAGTAAATAATTAAACCGAGGCATGATTGTTTTCAGTGCTTTAGGTAGAAGAGTCAGAGACCGACTTCTAGGAGGTAAATCATATGGGGCAAATGTCCTCAAAATGTTATTGCGTTCACAAGGACGGGACAGAGGGACATGAGGTCACTGTGACCTTGACCTTTGACCTTTGCCGCCCTGAACTCCAGTTGGTTCATCCTTTGGTATCAAGAGAATGTTTTTGCAGAGTTTGAAGAAATTCCCTCAACGCGTTTCAGAGATATCGCATTCACAAGAACAGGACGGGCAACTCGGAGAAGATGATGCCGTTTAAATTTGTGATTTTTCATAAACTAGACGAGATGATATGAACTCTTTTTTTTTTTTTTTTTTTTTTCAGTTTCCGTGCGCACACAGCTGGCGTGCCCCAGTTGGAGGATTTCTCATGTTGACTAATCATGGAGAAAGCTAAACAGCGATGCTGCAGTAACACAATGAAGCAATCACCGGTTGCAAAACAAGAACTCCGGTAATTATGAGCCGCGCCACTTTGGCAGATATTGTCTGCTTTGAAGTTCACATTTGTCCGACTCGCGCGCTCGGCTCGTCAGTCGTGAATCAATAAAAGCCGTCGACGCGGAGCTACAATAACTTCATCTCTGCTTCCCGGCGCTCACACCCACTCTTCAGTCCACATGTTCACGTGTGTGATCATATCTGCGCGCGAGAGGCCACGGATTACATGTTTGCATGTATAATTCCAGGCTAAGATATCAAACGCGAAGCCCAGCGCCTGCTCGAAATTCTCTCAGATCACTTATTCATTCAGCCGGCTTTTAGCGGATATGAAGCCGTTGAATTATGAGGCTGATCAAATTTAATTAGACCCGTTAAGATGCAAGCTCAATAGCCTCTGTCTCGCGAAGACGCTCGGTCCATTATTCAGACGGACGGCCGGGTGACACGTCCTTCATCTGAAATGTGTATTTTCAGTGCTCATTCAAGGGCAGATGCAGATGGTTCTGAGAGGCAGATCGAGTCCCGTGTAGAGGATTTCCTTGAAAATGAATTCAAATAAAACCCATAAAAGAGCTATCTATATACAAGAGCTCACGGTGTATGTCATAATAAAGGAAATGGGTGTAGCCTTGGTTCATGGATTCATTTATTCATTTATTCATACAAACAAAGACACGTTCTAGATGAACAGTTAACTGTTAAATAGAGGAGCGAATTTTTTTTTTTTTTTTTTTTTTTACTCGGTAGCTGTGATGAAAGCACGTTCAGCTGTTAAACCAACTCACAATCCAACAGCGCTCATCACAGTTGGCTTCACGTGCAATAAATTAATAATTCAGCTTATTGAATTGCTACATTTTCCTGAAAATATTTTTGTGCTTTCAAATTTGCGTCACGTTATTCGACCGAGGCTCCAACAAATGACTCCATGATTACATATCTTCAGGTTATTTCATTTATCACATTTGTCTTTGTCCATTTGAAACAAATGTTAAAACGTTGAGATCACAAAGTATGAGACCATTAAATTACTAATGAATGGACACGTGAATTAGCTGCAGCTATCCGGAAAAGCTGGCGGAGACAAAAACGGAGCTAAAAGGAGAGAAGACATGGAGTTGAAATTGGCCGGGTGGGTGGCCAGTAATACGACTCCAAACGAGTGCTAACATTGACGCGTCTACTAGATGTAATGGGGCAATTGCTTGCCAAAATGGCTTACGGTAATTATATGTTAACATTAATAACTTTTTGGCAAAAGTAAGCCTCCTGATGTGTTCTCTTCAAGTTTGTAATTTTTTATTTTAATCATTTGTAACATTATCTTACTGTCAAAGTAAAAATACAAAAATATATATAAATACGGATTTAAGGATAGATGGTTTTTCAAAAAAAAAATTATGAAGTTGATTCAAAACTGCTTGTACAGCTATTTCATCCATTTTGCAAAAAAAAAAATTCTGCTGAGAGTTTTCTGACTCTGACACCGGAGACCACCAACAAAGCTTTTATTAACTTGGTTATTTTCCAATATGGGGAAAAAAAACCCATAAACTTCACCGAAACACTGAAAAAAAAAAAAAGATGCGGACAGGAAGAGGTTGGAAACCCACGCCACAGCTACTAATTTAGGAGCAGAAATTACTAATTTGTTTGCATCGATTAACATTTTAAGTTCCCTTGACGGGCACGTTTATGAATAAACTACAAGAAAACATGATGCTGCTCATCGAGGCCTGACATGTCGCACGTCCAACGACATTTCTCATATTGAAGTCCAAACTCTCTCTCGTGAGCCGAGCCACTTCACAGGTGTGAAAAATGTCATTACCTTGTAATTGTTCTCCAGGGACTTGCGAGGGAACAATACCCCTTCAAACCGAGGCACCATCCCCTTCACACCATCTCCGCCAGCGCTTCAGAATCGGAGCCGATGGCGACGGGCTGGCAGCAGCCGATGCAGACGTACCGGAGGATCCACAGGTAGACGCAGCTAGACAGGGTGACGGTCAAGCCCAGCAGCAGGAGGCCGAGGAGGGCCTGAGGGGTCACGCTGAACTGCATGACGTGGGACGCGCGGACGGAGCCGTCGCTGGATTTCTGGGCTTCAAAAAGAAGCGGTAGAGAGGAGAAAAAAAAGAAGAGAAAGCAGTCACAAAAAGAGGTTTACCTGGAGTCCGACCCCTCAGGACCTTGAATATCAACAGCAATACATCCAATAGTCAATAAACACTCACATACTTGCCTCTGTACTCTGCGTGGTACTGGGGGACTCCACTAGAGGGCGCACCAGAGAAACAAGGAAACCGATAGAACATCTTGATTTGCTCGATGTAAACAACAAACACGGTGACAGACAATGGAAGGGAGTTCCGAGATCACAGGAGGAACAAAACGCGCCATCGACACCGTCCCCACGCCGTGTTTCCAGCATTTTTTTGTCGCGCGCGGACGTAACGGTCTCGAACTTGTTCCCTTTTAGTTTGGCAACTCCCAAAGTACCCCGACACCGCCCAAACCAGTCGTGTATGTATCGTTGCGTTCATTTCTGAGGTCAGTGCAACAGGGCAGCGCGCCAAACGCACGAAGGGTACTCGCGGCAAACCATCATGCGAACGTGTGGTTTGAAAGGGAGCACATCTCCGGCCTTAGAAATCGCATGGTCTGCTGAGGTGCAGCGAAAAGAGACGAGGGAACGAGAATGAAGGCAAACACAACAATGAGGGCAGAAAAAAAAAAACTCTCACGCAGCCAAAATCATGTATGCTACCAGCTAATCAGCTATTTGATATTCCTGGCGCGCTCACTCAAGAGACCCAGATAATTGTATTTGAAGACGACAGGGTGCATACACACAATCCGCTGATAGAGGGAGGGAAGCGGCTGGTCAAGGAGGCTTATTTTTGCTCCGGGACTCCCTCGGAGGTTCATCCATCCACGATGGTACGCGACGCGAGGCACGAGGCAACAGACGATTTTCTGATTACATTATTATTATTGACGCAATTATTGGGCAATACTCTGTCTTCCCATTTCCTGTATCACCATAAAGCATTTCATGAAATGAAACCGCTAACTTTAGATTCTGTACGTCATCCGTTTGATTGGGTTTCATCCTGCAGACGCAGACAGAAGCTCCAACACTCGGAAAAACAACACATCGGATGCAGTCTTACGTTTACTGTAATCGGCGTCGAAATGTTCCGGCTTACTTTTCGATCGATGCTTAATAAAAGCAGAAAATGAAAATCCGGCAGAACTCTTGATATCTGCAACTAAACCTGGTGAGACCCTTTCATCTGTAATTCCGAAGGCCACACGGCAATTTAACACTGACGTTTTCAGAGAGTTGGAAATCTTAGTGCTGTTAGCCGTCCTTAGAGGCACGTAAAAATAATTGCATTTTGTCTGAATTTCCTGTTGGCTGCATGGATGAGAAACAGCCACAAGGAACGAGGAAATAGGAAACTTGACAGAGGAACCCACGACGCATCACAAGTTTCGGTATCGGCATTTGTATCTATAGGTGTTTATATACATACAGGCTTCAGTCTTGACAGAAATATTGCAGCCACTATCGGATGGACTGGCATGAAATCTTCAACAGACATTCATGATCTCCAGAGGATGAATCCCACTGACTCTGGTGGGTCTCTGACTTTAATCTTGACGGTCAACGTTTTCACTTGCCGTGTGACGTATCTCAACATCTACGACATGGATTGATAAAAAAAAGAAAAAAGATTGTACGTTCATGGTTCCCAAATGATGTATCCTCATGACTTCCACGATTGTCATTTTGGTGCCACCATGAGACTTTTGTGACTTTGGAGCGAGATGTCTCAGCAGCTATCGAATGGATTGGTGTAAAATTGGGCACAAACGTTCAGGCCGCCGAGAGGAAAAATACTTACAACTTTCGTGATCCCCTGATGTTTCATCTAGCTACACCATGAACTTTATATTGTGTTCCAGAAGGCTGCACATCTGCAGCCAGAATCGACTCTCCCCAATCAAACTCACTAATGCTTATTGGCACAGAGCGGCTCCGCATCCATCTATCTGAATTCACTTGGTTCGTTTTTATGAGCTTTCTCGTTCACTGCAACCAGCGAATGAACAAAGACCGTTTGCTGTCATTGCAAGGCAGAAAATCTCAATCCAAACTTTTGTGGAGCCTCGATGGTGGAGCGAGGTACTTGTGGTACGAGCGTTGATGCTTTTTTTTTTTTTTTTTTTTTCCTCAAAGACTTCTTGATCTTGCCCCTGAAAAGAACTTCTCTTCAAACCAGGAGCACGGATGAATAAAAACCTTTTTCAAAGTCGAACATTATCATCAGAGCTTTTAATAAGATCACCTGGTGGGCAACTCGTTGGGTCGTAAAGTGCTCGCTCACCTCGACTCAAGTTTAAAACCAGCAGCAGACCGATGAAGATCCGAACAGCAGCCACCATCTTTATAGTGGACTGAATTCACTAGAAAGAAAAACACCGGAATAATCATTAGTCGTAATGCTTAACTGAATAATCTGACATTCAAAATCAAATGAACAGAGTTCAAATGCTACTTTTAAATTAATCGACAATTATTTCTAACTAATCAGGTTTTATTTATATCAAATTCATACTATAAAGATACTGTGAATTCTGCATATTTAACTCCACAGATATGAATGACATTGCTTCCTTTAGCCACATAATTATAAACATGCACGAGAATGAAATGCAACAAGAGAAGCTGCTTCTTTTATATAAATAATACAGAGGTGTGAGATGGAAACAAAAAAATAAAGGAAGGATATTAACTTTTTAAATGCAGAATCTGTGGTCCAAATGTTAACAACAATTCATAAAAATTCAAAATGCAGAAATGTGCTGGAAGTGAATCTGATGAAGTCTTTTACACTGAGAACGCGGTAAATTCAAGTAAACAAGCTACCAACTTGAAAAAACACACAAGCTGCTTACTTTACAATTAGATCACGAATCAAGGTGCGAGAAGAAAAAAAAGAACTATTATATAATTATGTCACAACTCACGAAACAAAATGTGGGGTTTCCTTCCTCTGCCGGTGTGCTGCCTCTCAGATGCGTCGCTGTGTCTCAACAAAATAATAACAAAACGCACCAGAGGTCCATCCCTTCTAAACAAAGACTGAAGAAAAGATAATCAGTTCAGCCAAGAGTTGTTGTTTTTTTCCAGCCTCCATCGGCTCAGGCGACAACGCTCTCTTTGTTTGGAGTAATTATCAGTTACATACAGTGAGGAGACTAGAAGACCCTCTCTCCTCCTCCACTCCACGCTCAGGCTTGCTTTCCTCCCTTCTTGCGCTGATTTTGCTGTCGCTTTGCAGCAAGGTGATAGTGACTTTAAAAAAAAAAAATTAAAAAAACACACCAGTAGATCATGTGAAAAAGAGCGCGAGAGAGAGAAAGAGAGAGGACAGGCGTATACATCCAAAAATAGAAGCCACCGGGGTAATAATAACACTAATCTATTGTCAGAGAGAATAGGAGCTGTAACAGATTTCACTCCTACACAAGCAGCAGAGGAACAGAAAGAAGGGAAGACGAATTCACCAAAAACACATTCAAACAGTTTTTTTTTTTTTTTGGATGAAAAGTTGTGCATACAAACATTTCTCACTTTTAAATGAAGTCACAGCCTGTTGCGCCCTCTAGTGGCTCCAGACTGTGAGGCAGTCGTCTTCGTCAAAGACACAGGATGTCAGGAGATAAAACAAGTGAAGAAGGAAAGAGTGCATGGAACTTCCCATATGAGCATTTAAAGCCAAAATATAGATCAGTAGATAGATTATAGATCAGTACAGGTTGTTCTTTCCGATAATAACTTAAAAACCCAAAGAATGTGCACAGAGGGTGAGCTCTAATTTTAACCTCAGTAATCGTCACAGAGCGCCCACTTCGAGCAATTTTCAATCTTTCAAAGTGTAAACATGAAAATTAAAGACCAGGAATTTAAATCAGACGCCTCAATAGGTCTTACGTAATACAAAACAACAAAAAAAACACGTGACAAACAAAGGAACAAAACAAAATGCCGTTTTATACCTGCTGTGTTGATTACATAGAAGAAGCACGAACAAGCAAACACAATTCTTCAATGAGGTTTTTCAATTTCTTGTTAAAAAATTGCAAAGAGGCGCAAAAAAAATGACTCCCAAATTCTCTCGTTTAAAAATAACAGAACCACTTAACGTGTGCAAAAAGCTCCAGCAGCTAAAGTAACAGAAATATAGTCCACCGAGTTGCTTTTTTTTTTTTTTTTTTTTGGCAGACGTAGGTGGGTAGAAACCTAAAGGTGCTGACCCGGGTATCCTGTACTGGACCGGCAGGCGTACAACACGCCATGGCACGATACCGGGTTGCTTTAGCACGTATGTCTACCACGGTCACACAGTGCTAACATTTGCTAATCGGCACTTAACACAAAATGCAGGTATTTGAATATATATAAAAAAAAGAAAAAAAGAAAAGAAAATGGTTATATTCATGTTTTTGATCGGATGTCGACAGTAAATGAAAAGATAAAGGATCGCCAAAGTTACTGAAGTGCAGCCGACGCCGGTGGGCTGTGTGCATTGTATTCGATCGACAATCTGTGATGGATGCACCGGTGGAAAAACGTCTTTTTTTGTTATTGTTTTTTTTTTTCTTTCCATCGACCGACGCACAACGAGGACACGACTGAAGACCGGCTGTTTTTCAGATGGCGATTTCATTATAACGAAATACTGTCGTGCTATTTGTGTGTGTGTGTGTGTGTGTGTGTGTGTGTGTGTGTGTGTGTGTGTGTGTGTGTGTGTGTGTGTGTGTGTGTGTGTGTGTGTGTGTGTGTGTGAGCTTTTAGCTGCAGAGGAACACGGCGGCACAAGAAACGAGAGAAAGAAGTAAAAACAGAGACCCAAAAGAAATAAAAGCAGCGAACGTGAAAATTCAACCAGTTGTTCTTGTTTTGAACGACACAACCAGTTTACCAGACGAGTGCAAAAATATTTAACTTCATGAAAGCTGCCAGCCAGAAAAAAAAGCTGATTTAAAGTTTTGATCGTTTGAAAAATAAAAGCTGTTTGCACCCAGAACATTTGCTTTTCTCGGAGAAGCGTGTGCAGGAAAAAAACAAAAACAAAGTAGTTGTAACTATTTGTTATCACAGTTTTCAAATGGAAGATTTGATACAAGATTTTGACATCACATTTTTTTTTTAACCTGTTTCTCTTGCAGCAAATACAATAATTTAATTATCTGTTAAAAAAACTTTTGGAAAGATTTTTATAGAAAAATCCCTTCGAGAAAAAAAGAAGGTGTAACTTCTTAAAATGTTCATGCTTTGGATTTAAAACAAACAAAAAAAAAAAACGCAGAGAAGTCAGTGAGGACGAGGTGATGGAGGAAAGGAGGTGACGCGACAAAGTCCCCCGTCCAGTCTGTCGGCTCGGACCCGTCCCTCCCACCGCCCTTCAGTCGCTGCCTCTGTGTTTGGGTTTAAGCGAGCGGCATCCCGAACATCCGCCGAGTCCCTTCTCCTTCACGTTGTAGTCGAAGCGAGGCAGGACCAGAACGCCGCCGTCCGGCTCGCTCTTAGCGGCGCCGTTGGAGGCGTCGCTCAACGCTTGCTCGTCCTCCACGGACATGATGCTTTTCACCAAGCACGTGATGGCGGCGTCGACGTTGGTGTTGTCCTGGAGACAGAGGGGGGGGGAGGGAGGGATCAGAGGAGGCCGAAGGAGTGGGATGCAATTGCAACGTCATCAATGACGTCAATTTGAAAGTGTTAAAGCGGAGACATGGGACTGGGGTTAAAAGGCTCTTCACGGTCAACTATAAAAAAAAAGCTGCAAAGCTGCACCTTCAAGAATAGATCCATTGAATAAGTAGATAAAAAAAAATTAAAAAAAATCATCGAATCAAATGGAACAGATGCACCACAGTAAGTTAACGTTTCTGATAACTTTTCGTAGGCTCTTCGTTAAGAATTCAGATGAAGGCAAAGATTTCCAGTTGACCGTCTTAGCTGCAGTAAATAAACGCGTTAGAGCAATATGAGAAGATGAAATCAAACTGGACACTGCTTCACTCAGAAGGAGTCAAACTTTATCGAAGGACAAGTTTTGTTGTGCTTCCTGTGTGCGGAAAAGCAGGTGAAAGAAATGTGTTTTTAACAGGTAAGTAGGACTGATTATTTACATGATCAATTCATGTTCCCTTTTCTAATAATTGATTATTGCTTTGTCTAAAGAGTGTAAATTGTTAGAGATGTTTTTGAGATCATGTTTTGTCAAATAAACAAACTAAAATCATTAAGATTTTCAGTTTGTGATGATGTAAGACAGAGAAAGGCAGCAAAAAAAAAAAAAAAAAAAAAAAATCACTCTTGAGAAGCTGAAATGAGAAAAATATTTGACAGCGCTGCTCGAAAGAAGAAAAAAAAAAAAAACGATTAACGGATTATCAAACTAGCTGCTATTTGTTGCTGCTATTTGTTTGGCGCAGCTTTAAAAGCATAGAAACAGACGCCGACAGAGGCGGAGAAGAGCTGACAGGAAAACAAGCGAACGAAAGAGCAACTAATTCAAACCTGCGAAACAGAATTCACTGGGAAAATATGCGGTGGCCCTCGTTTCTCAGAGTAAACCAGACGACAGCAAACAAAGGAAGACGATATCTTGCCTTGGCGGAGGTTTCGTACCAGTCGACGAACCCGTACTCTTGGGAGAACTTCTCCAGTTTGGGCAGTTTGGGACACAAACCCTGACTACGTTGGTCGCACTTGTTGGCCAATAGAACGGCCGGAACCGGTGTCCCGTTGCTCAGGGCGACCTGACGAAGAGCCAGAAGAAGAAATGACAACCAGTCGCTCGCTCGTGCCGTTGGAAGAATTTTTTTTTTTTTTTTTTTTTTTAAAGAAAAAAATGTAAAAAAATAAAAATAAAGCCCAATGTAGAAAAACACGCGCAAATTATATCGACAAAAATAAATAAATACTCATTTGCACCATACGGTGAGATGTTGGTGTAAATATTTCTGAAGACGGAAAAAAACAGGTGATAAAGAATGTACCGTTCATTGTAAATTGAAACATGAGTGCAAAGGGGGAATAATATCCAAACAACGCACAGAAAAACCAGTTTCCCGCAAGTTTGTAGGCTTTAAATGAACAGAAAATAAAGACGCAACTTAAAGGATCGGTCCTATAAATGCTTTTCACTCCCTCTCATCCGCTCCTTCTGCATCATAGTTTCCTCCTCTCCTCCACTTTCTAATCTCTCAACCCTCCTCCTCCTCCTCCTCCCCCTGTCATATTTACCTTCGAGTCCAGGTCGCCTTTCCACTTCAGGACGGCCTGAAACGTGGACAGCCTGGTCATGTCGAAGACGACCAGCGCCCCCACCGCCTCTCTGTAGTAGACGCGGGTCATGTTGCCGTAGCGTTCCTGCCCTGCATGATGAAAACAGAAGGCAAAAAGCAGCAGAGTAAATACTTTTTCCAAGGTCTGTGTCAGCTGTCGGTTTTTGGATTCTTGCCGTCGTTTACATCTGATCACGATAAACCTGAACTACGAGGAAGCAAAGTGAGTTTTAGTTTCAGAGATCTTTATTTTTTCCTTTTTTTTTTTTTTTTTAACCCTCGTGTTGTCGCCGGGTCAAAATGACACGCAGCTGTGTTCAGCCAAGTTCTGTTTTATTTTCAGATTTTTTTTTTTTTTTTTGGGGGGGGGGGGGTCATTGTTGACGAGGAGGCTGTGAGGGTTTCTTTAAAGAATGATGACCGATGATCCCAAAAAATATTTAAAAAAAATATAAATAAAATAGAACTTGGTTGAACACAGCCGCGGGTCATTTTGACCCGAGGACAACAGGAGGGTTAATAAAGTCACATGTCATGACTTTGGCGTTGCAACACACTTCACATAACTTGATTAGATACCTTGAAACTGTACTTAAATCTAAACTTCATTACAGACAAACTAAACATAGAGACAAAGCCGCCTTTTCTGAACATGTGGCGAGTTTTTTTTAAAAAAATTTTATCCTGATTTATTGAATCACTTTGCGGGCCGGCCTCAAAGTGATTTAATTTAAGAATGCTAGAGGAGTTTTATTGCAAACTTTTTTAAAAACAAAAACAAAAAATCCCCAAAAAAATGTCTAAATCAGCCTCTCCCTGAGAGAGCTGGTTTCACGCATGATCAAATTACTTCACACTAAAGTTGTAACCGTTTTGGTTGTTTCACTTGAGAGAGTTCAGTATTTCAAAGCGTTCTCGTTTCCAGGACGTTTTATCGAAGCAGTTCGCGTCTCCGCAGAAGGTTCTTCGCGTCTAGGCACCGAAAACGACCCCGGTAGAGGTTCGGGAAAGATCAAAGTTTGGATTAAATGTGACACGGTCGCCAATTGGTTGGTGTTACGCGCCAAAAGTCTGAGTACAGGAAAGATTGAGGTTTGGGTTGCAAGAAATCCACGTCGGCTTTTGCTTTATCGCACTCGAACGCCGCTCTTACAGGTGAAAGTACGTTATTTAGGCGTTCTTGCCTAAATCACGTGGGTAACTGCTTTGACATGGCTGCTTAGAGTTGTTGCGAATTAAAAAAAAAATTTTTTTAAAAGTGCACCAATCAATAACGAGGCTCAAAATTTGAGCGCGTACCGCCAAAGTAATGGATTCTTTCTGGACGGAGACAAAAGGTGAAAAGGTGCTTACGTATTCGCTTTTTCACAAAAAAACAAAAAAAAAAAAAAAGAACATATTTTGGATGCGGCCCTTCCATAATCAGCAATATTTTGAGTAGTAACTTGAATCTAATTACACACATTTTTCTCAACATCTGTAACGGACAACAATTACTCTTACTTTGAAATTTAATTTAAATAACTCCGTTACATTACAACTCCAACACTGACGGTCAGCAGATAATAAGCCACATTTTGGAAGAAGAAGAACTGTTCCTGCTGTTGTTGTTTTTCACTCTGCTGACTTCCACCCCGATTTCTAAAATGTAAAGTAATCAGAAGCAGATGATGAAAAAAAAAAAAAATGCGGTTAAACCTTGAGCGTGTGGAAAAATACGTCTTTTGTTACAAGTGAGTGGCCAGTGTGTGTGTGTGTGTGTGTGTGTGTGTGTGTGTGTGTGTGTGTGTGTGTGTGTGTGTGTGTGTGTGTGTGTGTGTGTGTGTGTGTGTGTGTGTGTGTGTGTGTGAATGAATATATGAATAAGTCTCTATCCTGGACACTAACTTCCTCCACATGATCCTAATATAGTTGTGAATCAGCAACAGAGCATCTGAGATGCACACACACACACACACACACACACACACACACACACACACACACACACACACACGCACACGCACACGCACACACAACGACACACAGCTGATTAAATAAAGAAGAAATTGGCCTTACGTGTCCAAACACTGAACACACGGCTGTCTGAGAGTCGTCTCCCGACCACAGATGCCGTCTCTGTTTTTGACTCATGAACAGACGGCGAGACACAGACGGCGAGACACAGACGGCGAGACACAGACGGCGAGACACAGACGGCGAGACACTGCGTGATCCGGGCGAACGGTCCCAGGCCGGGACGCCCCGGACTAACCCGTCTGACGGCTCCTGTCAGAACGAAACTAGAATCAAGTCAGCCCCGAGACCTGAAGACACCAGACGCTGCGGGTTTCCTTCGCCGCGCTCTCCACACGATTTAGGCGGGAAGAAAAATTGCTCGTCATTCACGTCGTGTTTGTTTAGATCGTACAAAAAGTGAAAAAAAAGTGAAAGGACGAGTTGTTCAAACACTTCGCGGGGTTACAAAAATGACTTTCTAGTCATAACGAGCAGTCATTTCCTGGACCCGTGGCTCGCTTGCCTTACCCCACTTCTATTCCTTTGCGCTAAGATAACCTCAGCTAATCCTTGGCCTTAACCGAGTGGTCAATATAGCGAAAGCGTGTTAATAATTGGGGGTGAACTTATTTGACCACAGCGTGCGCGAAGGAGGCTCTGCGCGACGGATTCAATACAAAACCTCCATCGGAAAATCGGCTCGTTTTAGCCCCGAATGAAAGCTGTCAGTAACACCTAAATAACTTGGAAAACGCACGCGGAACGTTTTACTGGCATTTTGTGATGCTCTCTTTAAAAAAAAAAAAAAAGAAGAAATGGATTTAGACTTGAAATCTGACCTCGTATGAACTGTTTTAAGAAACATCATCTAAAAAAAAAAAAAACAACCACCCGCACTCGTTCACACGAGGATTATCTGCCAGCTCCGCGGGAGCTCTCCAGCAGCTCCGGTCTGAAGTCCGCCCGGCTGACGGGGCTCGCACAGATTTCGTTGCGCGGACGACGGCTGTTATCGAGCGACACGTGGCGAAACACCGGTGGAAACGAGCGTGAAGATGCAGATTCACTGCATTGCGTGTTGCGCAACACCGATGGCACGATGCCAATACTCTCAGTTCGGGCGACCCCCAAAAAAAACAACAACAACAACAAAAAAAACGAGACGTTTAACCAAGTGAAAGTCATTTGTTGCATCTAAGCCCCCCCCCCCCCCCCCAAAAAAAATAATTTGTTCTAAAGTGTTGAAAATGTCGAATACTTTGAAACAGATTTCACGCAGGCTGACGTCTCGGGTCGCTTGTGATACTTGTGTGCTCGTGAGTGTTTTGGGTTTTACGCTGCTTCATACTTCTGCTTTCGGAGGTAAATATCGTTACTGGTTACCCAATATTACATTAAGTAAATACGACTCTCTCCCCCTCGACCTGCGACATGAAAATGCTGATTAATTGTATTAAATTACAATTAAAATGAGATATGTCTTTCTATATTATAAGTGCAGAACTTTTACTTGCAAAAAGAATCCATCTTATAGGACTTCTTTTTTTTTAAATTTTTTTTTTTTACTTTTACTTCAGTAAAATATTTGGATGCTTCTTCCATCACTTCTAAGAAAACCTGAAGATGTTAACACTTATTTAAAAAACAGAATATGTTCAACTTGGCATACAGTGTACTATAGAGTCAGACAGTGACCCATAAGCATCCGCAAACAGCCTTTTTTTTTTTTTTTTTTATTAAGTTTATAGACAGTAAATTATAGGCCGTCATCTCTGATTAGATAGATATGGCCTTTGTACAAGAAACTTGATATTCAACTGTCCCATAAACACTATTGTGTCTTACATGAATGTGACTCCGTACTGATGTCGTGTTTGGTCAACGATGGACTCATGTTACCGCTGCAGATACGCTTTGAGAAGAATGTAACTGGGTTGTACTCGTTGGTGCATCGATAAGCAACTCCTCAATGTTGCAGCGAGTAAAGGCAGCATTGACCTTAACTACTTATACGGCTCAGTAGCTTAATCTGCAAGAATACTTCAGAATCTTTTTGTCAAATATATTTTATATTATTAAAAAAAAAAAAAAAAAAAAAAGTACATTTCCCTCTGAAAAGTAGCAGCACCCAACACTGTGCTTGGTTTCATATTGAAGTAATTAAAAAAAAAAAAAACAGGCTATATTTTAAGCTTTTGTTGACCTAATTTAAGAGAATCAGACGTGACAGTTTGTATTTTAGTGGGTGCTGTAGTGACTACGGCCACGTCAGCAACGTCGCATATCAGCCGGTTATTGCCACTTGAGCAACAGTGTTATCTGACTGCAGATGAGGAGTAAATAGAAAGTACATTCTTCAAATACAGGTGGGGTTTTTTTTTTGGTTTTTTTTAAACACGTAATGAGCTACTTATACGTACCGGCGATGTCCCACAGCTGCAGCCGCACGAGCGTCTTGTGATCCCAGTTGAGCACTTTGAGGGCGAAGTCCACCCCGATGGTGGCTCGGTAGTGCTGCGAGAACACCTGGTGCACGTAGCGCTTTATGATGGACGTCTTGCCGACTCCCAGGTCGCCGATAACCAGAACTTTGAGCGGGCGCTCGCGCTGCATATTGTGACCGCTCCGGCCGAGGGCGCGCGCGCTTCCGCGGACGCCGCAGCGAGGTCTCCAATTACGAGTTCCGCGCGAGACCGGGGGCGGGAGTAGCTACGCGGAGGGTTTGAGCAGAGGATCCGAGGTCACGCGTGGAGTCAACACAGCTGAAAAGAAGATACATACTTTAAAAAATATATATATATATATATTTTAAATTGAGCTCTATTAACAACTCCTTCAAGCTCATTTGTTGTGGTGAGATTCACCGGAAATAAGACTTTAAAGCATATTTACCCCCCAAAAAATAAAACGACAGAAAAGACACTTTAACCACAAAAACTGAACATAAAACGTGAATCTTTTGATCTAAATATTTTAAAAAAAATAATAATAAAAGGTGATACAAACCTTTTCTTGAGGCCTCAGGTGTAAAAGGAGTCCTCGCACGAACAATCTGTCTGAATATTGTAGATCAGACTCTGGTTTAATCATATTATTGTCCCTCTAGGTTCATGCATTCATACGTTTGAGTGTGTTCCCATCAGCTACGTGCAGAAATTAACGTTGCAAAGTGAAACAAAAATAATTAAAGAAGAGGAAGAAGTTGCTGGATGTCGTGCCTGAGCCCGAAAAAAACAAAAACACGACGTGATGTTATCTGTTTTCTGTTTTCTGCGGTTTGCGTGCGCTGCTTCTCCTCTACTTGTCCTCAGAGAAGAAACTGAGAAGTCTGTAAACAGTCTGAGCTGCCTGTCCCGACCACCACGCCTCCATACTCTCTCTGTGTGTGTGTGTGTGTGTGTGTGTGTGTGTGTGTGTGTGTGTGTGTGTGTGTGTGTGTGTGTGTGTGTGTGTGTGTGTGTGTGTGTGTGTGTGTGTGTGTCTGCTTTTTAAACATGTTAAATGCTGTTTCGTGACAGAATCAAACTGAACATGTCGAGTGGACACAATAACAGAAACACCTGTTGACAACAGCCCAGGTTTCTTCTTTGTGATTTAGGAGAGCTTCGTCTTCCTCTCTGGCCTGTCGTGCAAGTTTGTAACTGAAGCAAACTGCGGGAGGATATTATCAACTGAAAGACGACTCAATAAACCAGCGGCAGATCAGACAGCATCTCCAACCACATTGTGAAATGTGCATGTTAAATGTTTCTCCAAACTAACATCCTGCATGATGACAAACAAAACAAAAAAGAGCACTTTGCGAAGGTTTTAGACATTTAAAGTGAATGCTTTCATAAATAATGCAGTGAATATTCATTAACATCCATGTTTGTCTCTTTGGCACTTTTTATTCATCTATTTATTTATTTTGGAATAGGTTGATCAGTCATTTTTCTATTCTATTCCTCTTTATTATTTATATTATTGTACTGTCTTTTAAACCTATGGATTGTGTGGGCTACTGGATACTGGTTATCTATCTATCTATCTATCTACCTATCTATCTATCTATCTATCTATCTATCTATCTATCTATCTATCTATCTACCTATCTACCTATCTATCTATCTATCTATCTATCTATCTATCTATCTATCTATCTATCTATCTATCTATCTATCTATCTATCTATCTATCTATCTACTATCTATCTATATCTATCTATCTATCTATCTATCTATCTATCTATCTATCTATCTATCTATCTATCTATCTATCTATCTATCTATCTATCTATCTATCTATCTATCTATCTATCTATCTATCTATCTATCTATCTATCTATCTATCTATCTATCTATCTACAAACAGCAGTAAATAAAGAAATCAACCCTTTGCCTTCAAAGCTGCAGCACTTCTCTGACGTACACTTTCAATGTTTTTTCAAATGACTTGACAAGAAGTTTGTTCTACTGTGATCCTTTTACTTGTTGCCACGGTTCCCGTCTCTTCACGTGACACTAACGCCACGACGTTAAGATTGGATACAGGACTCCTGACCAGGTTTGTCATGCCCTTGTTCCCCATTTATTTTTTTTCCCCCTTCAACTGTACCTACTTTTAACTCGAAACCAGTTATTGGTAGCAAATTCATATAAGAAAATGACCCTTTTAAATTACTGCCTGCATTATGAATGCGTTGCATTATGACTCTAAATCAAAAATAATCACCATGAAACCCTTTAAAAAGAAAAGAAAAGTGGAAAAACGTTTTATGTAAGGGATCTCAGCACAGCTTTTGGTCCTCATTAGTAGAAGACATACACGGTTTTGTTTCTATCACTTAGGACATAACATTTTACTCTATAACCCGGACCTTGAACCCTGTACTCAAAATGCAGCAATTTACATAAAAGGTGACTGTAAACATATTTATGTCCCTGCAGCATGAGGAAACCGAGTGCCCAGCCGCGCACGCGCTCTGTGCGCAGCTGCTCGAATAAAAACTACAACTCCCACCTGCGGCTGCGCACTGGCGCGTGAGCTCACGTACGGGGCAGTGAGTGTGCAGCTTTCTCTCTCGTGTCATCAGCTATTCTGCAAAAACTAAACATCTCCAAGAAGAAGAAGAAGAAAAAAAAAGATATCAGCCAATAATTTGTTTTTACTAAACATTATTATTGTCTGCATTATGCGTGTTTATCGGGCACAATTAGCATTTCCTTGTGCGGGTTTTCTTTTTCTTCTATAAGACGTCAGTGCGTCGCCTATCTATGGTATAAAAATCCTGTTTCACTTAAAGATGTAGGACGTTGCCGCTTGTCCCCTCTAAATTATAGGCTACTATAGTGAAGGAAGGCTCTCTCTTCCGTGTTTCAATATGTAGTTTGCCGGTCTGTTTTTGATCATATTAATAATTCTGCTCGTCTACGTTTGCGGTTTTGATGTTAAATAAATGTTTTTATCGGCGTCCATCCATTCCCAGACCTCTTTAGCGTCTCGTGTTTTCGTGGTGTTGCGCCTCTGCGCGCTCCTTTACGGTAGTGGTACTGATGCGGGATGAGTCAGGCGTTATGATGCTGCTGCTGCTGCTGCTGCTGCTACCGCTGCCATTTCATCAGCAGCAAAAACCTTACAAACACTCAGCAAACATAGAAATGAGACGGCGGGGTTCCCCTCCGACGGCGAGCACCCTGCCCTCGTAATCACTTCCCGCGCGTCTCGGCGTCGAAACAGAGAGCAGAGAGGTTTGTTCGCGTGAAAGCGCAAAGATCCGGTTTTTACTGCACCTGCTCGGGGTTTTTTTTCTTCTTCTTTCCCCCCCCCCCCTCACCCACTCAGCTTTGGATCGGGCCTGACATTAACAGGAGGAAATCAGCCCTCCTTGACTCCCGGGGGGCCTGCGTGCTGCACACCAGCCTCTGTCATCACGAGCATCGTCTCCCGGAGGCTTCGGCACCGTTTCGGTTATTTTTTTTTTTTTTTTTTTTTGCTGCGCCCCTCAGCATCGATCCCAGCCCCAGACTCGTCGGTGCCATGGAGCCCGCGTCAGCCTGGTCCTGAACAGCGGAGCAAGAGCATCCATCCGGGCCTAAAGACTCCACTCCTGCTCCAAGTAAGCCATTTTTTTTTTAAATTATTTTTTGTTTTATCTACTATTAGCAACCTTACTTCTAATATTTAGCGCGCTGAGAAGCTTTAAAAAGTGTCTTAAGAAAGCGCGACTGGCCTATTTTCAATCATGGTTGTCTAATAATAGCCTGTGATGGAAACTATAGGTTACGGCATTTACAGTGTCCCTATGGAGTCCATTATCATTATTATTATTAATAAACACTGCGTAAAATGTGCAAACAACGAATGGAAACCTTGTTTTCTGCACGAAAAATAACCTCCTGATGAGTGTGGACTACATGTTTTGGGCAAAATGTGTGCCCAGTAATAACAAGTTATTATAGTGCTCACAAAACCACCTCAAACACAGCAGCTATTAGACACAAAGAAAATATAATTCCACTCATTTAACAAACACGTGCGTATTTGGTGAAATCTCTTTTTGGGTATTTTTTTTTTTTTTTTCCTGCTACGTCTGCAGCTACATGTCGGATATGTGTCGCGGTGGTAGCTCCGGATTTGCCCATCATCATCATCATCATCATCATCCTCATCCTCCTCATCACCCATCATCCGGTGTGAGAGCCCGTAAGGCTGCTATTCACCGGGGATTCGGCCACTCATGTTTGCATACCGACCGAGCTACGCAACCCGACTCTTTACACAGACGCGCGGGGGCTGATGGGAGATCTGCGCGTGTCTGTGCTCCCCGCCTTGCCTTGACGGCCTGGTCGGGAACAGCTGTAGAAGATATACAGTCGGTACAATATAGGAGTCGCGGTTGAATAGAGGGGAAGTCTTATCACCCCCTCCACCCCCCCCCCCAAAAAAAAAAACCACACAACACAGCGCTGCAGAGCCTGTTCACATGACTTCACACCCACAGATCATCCTCAGTGTTTTGTTGTGATTGGATGTGAATAAATCACTGCTTAAAAAAAAAAAAAAGGGTTGGCAATTCTCCTTTTCATTTGCATCCAGTAAGAAACATTTGATGTTTTATAGCTTAATATGCACGTGCAAAAGGTTTGTCTGCAGAAGTCATTGGAAAACAAACAGTATAGTGATTATCTCGTGGGGTCATTTAAGACTCCCCCCCCAAAAAGGACTCCCCCCTCCCCCACCTTGTTAAACTAAATGTTGATAATACATACGGAGTGAAAACAATGATTATACGTAGAAAGCAGAGGGGAAAAAATAAATAAAAATCATTGTGTACTGTATGGTGAAGTAACGCATCAAAGTCCAAAGTCAGGTCTAGTTTTCTGGAGTTTCTTAAAGATCAGCTTCACTATTTTGCCTCCTTACAGTCGCTTACTACTTGAACATGTTCACCTAAATGTTGTTAGAAGGTGTTTTAATGGTGTTTTAGGGATA